>NC_082674.1:50707500-51007500 GCF_025265405.1 Mesoplodon densirostris
AAAAACATTTTGAGAATGGTAACTTCAGAAACTACAGAAGAAACATTTGAGAACTACACTTTTGAGTACTACAGGGGGAAGTGTGCTATCACTCTCCGTGTGGAAACAAGACCTCCTTTCCTGGACTCAGTTTCCTCATCAGAGGACCAAATCCCATGTACCTTCCGGAGGTGGGAGAGGTAGCACTCCTGGCACCCAACGGGCCGCATGCTGTAAGCCCTGATTATAGACTTACTGCTGTGTGGTTTTTCCATATGGTTTTCCCAAACAAGAATCCTGAACATCCGATCTTCGTTCTCCCCATGTGCGCACTGAACAGCAGGGGTATAAGAAGTTGGGTTTAATGGTATTGAATCTAAGATTCCCGAGAGTCCTCTAAATCTGCCTCACCAGCCGGCACCCAAGTACAAAACGCATGGCCTCAATTAGCACCAGAACCTTCCACTACCCTCCAAGTGGGCCTCCTGTTCAGCCTGACCAAAAAAAAAAAAAAACCACACAACTCTGCAGTAAAAGAGAATGGCCTGAACCTTATCAAAGATATGGTGGGAATCTTCCCCCAAATCCCTATGTTGAGAAAGGCAGAGTGAGTACTGTGATGCTTCGGGGGCATGGGGAAGACAACATGAGAAGGGGTGGGATTCCAGCATGCTTGCTCGAGAGAATATTCGAGAACATCTCTATCTCAGGCAAACGGGGAGAACACAGCTCACTGAAAATCCTGGAATTTAAAAGTAGTAAAAACTGGAACACACTGGAGACAAACAGCCTCTCGGCTCCCCTTCCAAGCAGAGGCCGCCTGAATTCCTCCTCGGTGTCTCTGAGGCTGGCAAGAGTGCCTGTCTGTCTCCTTGAGGACATTTTAGAGTTGTGCCCCCTACATTTGACAGATACATCCGGGGTCCAGGGAGAGGAAAGAAGCATCACGGGGCTCTCAGCAACAATCCGCAGTCTGCAAGTTGGAGGCTCAGGTTTCCCTGGAGAGGCAGTGCTGAGATTCAGGTGCCCCCCACCCCAGACCACTGGCAGCAGGACATTAATGAAGGAAGCAGGCTTTCCTTCCTTCAGTGGAGGGAGGGAGAAGGTCACAGTGAAGGTGACCACAACCTGAGACAAGTGCTGCCTGGGATCACACCTGGGAATGAGGTTTACCTAATTCCTTCAGTAATATTTTCTGCTACCCTGATTAGAATCATAGTGGACAGAACAGAGTAGGGAAGAGGGGCCAGTCTTAAGCTGGGACTACCTTCTCTAAACTGGCTGGGCATCTTCTCCTGATACACAGCCACCTGGTGAGGAACCATCATGGAACAGGGAAACATAAGCTTTGAAGTCAGAAAAGTTAGGTTCATTTACACAAGCCTCAGTTTTATTTCTTCAATATGGGTAGAATTCTTACTTTGCAGAGTTATGATAAGGCATATGAGAAAGTAAAAGTCTATGTGCATGGCCAGGTATCTGGGGACATACACGTGTCCAATTAATGCTTCCTTTCCTTTCCTTCCTTCCTTCCTTGTAATGGTAAACCACTTCAGCTACCTTTTCTCTCTAAGAACTTTATAAAAGAGCACTTTATCTTCTACTGGACATAAAAAACCTGCCCACTTGTCCCCAAATAATAATATTTGGGTCCAATTCTTACAGGAAACAGCTTCTGTTGCCTTAAATGGGAGAGGCAGAAGAGATGGGGTGTGCCTGCATCATTTCCATCAAGCCCCACCACAGTTCTGGGACCACGCTGCCACACTGCCCGTACAAACCTAGAAGGAAGAGACAAAATGGCACATTCTAATGAATTCTGGGCTGTCACAAAGGTGGTTGTGTACTCTCTGGCCAGGTTCCTGCCACTGAGCAGGTTGGGAGCCCCAGGGAAGGTGCCAAGGACTGGACACAAAAGTGGCCAAGCCCTGGGGCCCAGCTGCACACGAAGCACAGTGGGGCACACTCCCAGTCCTGACCTCCCAGTCTCCAGGCTCTGCCTTCTCCACACCCCGGCAGGATGGGTCTTTGGAAAGCACAGCTCTGCTCCTGGCTCTCCCTCGCTCAGAAATCTTCCCTGGATCCCTGTGACCCACCAAAGGAAATGGAAGTTCTCCATCTGGCACCTGGGACCCTCTGCAACACCATCACATGGGTCTAATCAGCCTCTCCTCTGTGATCCCCAGACTGCAGTCAAGGGGTTAGATCCACATTAACTGAAGTGCTCTCTGCCATCCCCCAAGGCCTGCTCCCCTCACCACCTCCTGCCTGACGCTTTCTCCCTGACCACTGGCTGCACCTCAATCAGATGAGATGACTGCGTCCTTGGTATTCCCACAGGAGAGGGTCTCTCGTGGCACTCCACAAACTTTTTAGGATAGTTATCTGTACGCTTACTCTCTTCTACCCCAAGCATGCATGCATGCACGCACACGCACACACACACACACACACAAACACAACATCATTTGCCTTTTGAGGGCAGGGACTCCTATCTCTTTGCACACAGTAGAGACTCAATAAATACCTGCTGAGGCACACGCTCAGATACATAAGGACACCCAAAAAAACACTCAATTCTCTCCCATCAGTGGTAAACAGAACACTAAAAAAGTCAGGACTTCTAAAGGAGGCCATATGCCTCAACAGAGACTATAACTTAGTAATAATAACGGCCACCAACCACCAAGATAGCACTGATCCATAGTACTTCACAGGCACAATCCTATATACTTTCCCAATATTAACTTGCTTCATCCTCACGCAAACTAAATGAGGTATCTATAATTACGGGAACCATATTACAGAAGGGGAAAATAGGCACAGAAATCTTAGGAACTGACCCAAGGTCGCATATCAAAGAATTGAGCCGGTACCAGCCCTGGGCAGGCTGGCCCCAGAGCTGGCACACTGCACTGGCTGTTGTTAAGGCACTTGGTTACCAAATGGATACTAGTTAAAAATATCCCTCCTCTATAGAAAACTCCTAAGTACCCTGCAGGCTCTTAAGGAGAAGGAAACATCACCAGGTAAAACCTCAAACTGCCCACACCCACTGCATAGCCAGTGAAGAATGGGACCGGTTTTTCCTGTTTAAACTCTTCTGGTAGAAATGGGGCAGCATCTTGCCTGGCCTAGGTACTGCCTGCCTCAGATTTTCTCTTTGAAGATAATAGATCTGGTCAAGTTAAAAGGGCCAGAGGTGAGGTGAGAAACCAATAAACTCCTTAAAGTTTGGCTGCCTAACTAATCAGTGAATTATGTGCTCATCAATGAATCACAGAAATGAGAGATAACAGAGGCCCCCCTGGGTCACGTGCCCATCCCCCTGCATGAGGGATTTTCTCTGCAGCATTTTCTGTGAGTGCTTCTCCAGTCTAATTAGAAATGACCAAGCAATGGGGTTCCCACCACTGCCTCTTGGGGAACTATTCAGCCGTCTTAGAGACCTAATTATTAGGAAATTGATCATTATATTCCTACTAAATTCTTCTCCGCACAGTTGTATCACATCACTTCTTAATTGTTCTCCTTTTGACCCTGCCTCTTCCTCCCGCAAACAAGTCCCCTTAAGCACTTCAATTACTTTTCCCTCTGCTGATTCCCAGCCAGCCCACAAGGGAATGAAGTTGAAAGAGAGAAATGAGCGATGGAGGAGGAAGGAAAAGAGGCCTGGCAGCCCAGGAGGGTCACTGAGTCCACTGGAAGGCCCTTCACATCACACACAGGCTTTCTCCTACCTGCCAGAAACCACAGCAGACAGCAGGATACTGAGCACTGGAATTCACTCCCATCTTTGACCACTTAGTGGATCCTCCCTTGGCCAGCTCCAGGCCTGCCAGTGTGTCCAGCACAGCAGAAGGCATGGCGCAGCATCTGGACCTTTTCTGGACATACTCCACTGCCACTACAGCAGCAGTAGGGTCCTAGACAGGCTGAGGTAAGTCAGGTAGAGCAAATGTATAGAGGGGAGGGGTAGCAGGAAGGAGGGTTCCATTACAAGATCATCCCCTTTGGCATAAGAATCCTGGCCTGAAATCAACAAGTCCCACAATCTCACTTAAGGCAGGAGGGAAGGAAAAGTCAAGAAAAAATGAACTAAGCTCCCAGTGACCCTTGCACAGGTTTGGCCAGCACAGTGTGATTAAGTCAAGATCGTGGAGGCCAGCCCCCTGACAAGTGATCCTCATGGAGCACCTGGGCATTACTGTGTCAATGGCTCTCATGTCCTCTCTCTAGACCCTGGCTTGGGTCTTCCCTGGAGAAGGAAGATAGGAGCAGCACCTCCACACAGTTTTGTTGGTTTTGCCCTGTACAGGCCTGGTCAGTGGGAGTGGAGATGGGAAGTCTAATCCACACTCCATTAACCAAGCCAGGGGAAGGGGCATGATTTTGTACTCCACACAAGAGGACTATAAGTGCTACTGACTGCCCTGTCCATCTGTCCCCCAAAGACTGTGTTTCTTCTCACCTTAGATAATATCTTACACTCACCTATGCGTCCTTGTAATCATCATTTTATATACCTATAGCCCTCACAAACTTAAGCACAAGCTCACTGAGGGCAGCGATCATGTCTTAAACTTGTACTGTGCTCCTCACAGCAAACAGGACTATGGCCTTCACACACAGCAGATACATCAGAAATGTTTACCAATGAACAACAAGGTTCTGAAGGCGTGAGATTTGGCAGACCACTTATCCTTTCTTTCTGAATGCTTTTCTCATTTTATCTTCCCTTTTACTTGCCTTGCCTCTTCCTTGCTTTCCCCACAAGTTGCTTCTGTGTAGTGCTTCAACAGACTTTTGATATAAGCTTCATCTACATGTCCCCTAGCGGCCTCTCAGGCAGATCCAAAATCCAAGAGATGCCAGCACATAATCACAGAAATTTCAGACCCTTTAGTCCAATTCATTTCTCTTACAGAGGAGCAAACTGGGGCCAAGCAAGAGAAGCAACTGCCTGAAGTCACCCATTAAATTAGCTTCAGAGCAGGAACAATTATTTTTTCAAGAAACATGTTGGAATACCTACTATATGTAAAGTTCCATGTTAGACGCAGGGGTTACTAATGTGACTAAGGCTTGATTCCCAAAATTAAGTTCATAGCTTAGTGGAACAGACTGAGATATATATACCACTACCTCCAATGCAATAAATACATGCTTTAATAGAAGATTGGGTAAAGTTATTATAAGACAGGGGAAAGAGAGAGAGAAAGACAAAGGAAGCCTCTTGAGAGAGGTGACACTTGAACCAGGTCTTGAAGAATAAATAGGAGTTGACCAGAAAGCGAAGGTTAGAGAGACATTCTAGGACATGAAAACATGTTCAGAAAGCAGCTAGTAAGCAGGATGGCTGGAGTCCCAGAGGGTATGTGGTTAAAAGGGAAGATGCAGAAAAGGAGCCTAGAGAGGTAAACTGTGAGAGATGTTGAATATCACACTAAGGAATCTGGATCTGAGTTTCACATGGCCAATGGGGAGTCACCAAAGGTTTTGATCAGGGGAATGACAACACCAAATTTGGTATTTCAGAACGATATAAAGGGAAGTGACTGAAGTCAAGGTCAAGGGACCAGTTAGGGCTTACTGAATTTGTTCACTCAAGAAATAATAAACTAAGATGTTAACAGAGGGTATAAAGAGGGTCATTGTGAAGGAACATTTTGATGATTGACTCAACTGATTTGCTATAAGGAGGATGAAAAAGAAAAATTCAAAACTGATTTTGAAACTTCTAACTTGGTTAACTAGGTGATAACTATGCCTTAATGAAGAAAAAAAATTCAAAAAGAGGACAGGTTTGGGGCAAAAGATAGTTTGGTTTTGGAAATACTGAGCTTGAAGAACTGGATCAGGAGTTCAATGGGGAAGTGTCAGTTAGAAACTATGATACGGGTTTCATCAAGGAATGTATAGGTGAGTAGCTGAAGCCACAGAGTGGGTAGTCACTCAGAGGAAGAGTGTGGTGTAAGCTGAGAAGAGCCAGTATGAGACTTAAGGATCAGACAAGTGAGAGATGCCAGAAAAGGGGACTGAGGAAGAGGCACCAGAGAGGTGAGCGGGGAACCGGAATGGAATGCCTCAGACACAGGGAGAGCAGGGTCAAGGTGACAGTACAGAGAGGAGGGATAAGATGAGGACTCAGAAGAATCGATGAACCAATGGACATCGGGGGATCACCAGGAACTCCACGAGAGTAGACGGTATAATGATGGGAGCAGAAGTCAGATAAAAGATTAGATTGTACTGCCTGGGTACTGCCTGAGGATAAGGAAGAGTGTCGAACATTTTTCACACCCACTGGAGATGAGGACTAACTCAAAAGGAAGGCAAGGTTGAGAAAAGAGGTTTACAAAAAATAGGTTTCCTCTATTTTTAGTAAAGGAGAGACTCAATAATATTTACAAGGTATCAATGCAAGAGAGGGAGAGGATAATTGATGGGTGAGGATTCTAGAGAGTTTAAGTGATGCGACCAAGAGCAAACGTGGGAGAATGTGGAACATCTCTTAAGGCAAAGAGAACGGAAGAAGGTAAAGGATTAGGTATGTTTGGTGGCAGGATGGAAGCTGAGGAAATTCAAATCTGATGACAAGTATTTTTTCACTGAAATAGATAAAGTCATCTTCTCTGTATGGTTTACAGGTAGATTGAGGACAGGGATAAAGATGAGAATGGCTACCTCGAGCGACCCATGAAAGAGGTAACTAGAGATGAGTAAATGTCTGGGTCAAGCCCAGAGTGTGGCTAGTGGGGCACCTAGGGCACACAACTTAAGAAGGCACTCATTCTCAGGATCCAGCAAATGCAGAGTTGGCTCCAGGAGTGAGTGTCTCTTTAAATTTTGCATTCTTGGCACCTCACTCACCCCACCCTGGTCCCTGCCCTGGAACTACTAAACAGCTTCACCATTGAGATAAGGTTGAAAATCAAGGTTTTTTAATGAGGTAGATCATTCTGGTTAGGAAATTGTCTTCCATAGTGCCTAGAAGCCTAGGACAAGAAATGAAGAGAGAGAGAGAGAGAGAAGAGAAGAGAAGGAGAAAGGTAGATGGGGAGAAGGGGAGAAGGGGAGGATGAGGGAGGAGGGAGAGAGAAATCATTAGCCTGAGACTGGAATGAAAGATAAAACAAAAAGTCAAAGGAGTGAGAACTGAATGCTTGTGAGAGTACAGCTGAAATGGCTGTACAAACAGGGCAGGACTAGGGATGGAGTTGGGAGGGAGGGAGGGACTGCTAACATAAGGAGAGGTCAAGAGACCAAGAGTCCCAATGAGACCAAAGAACATATTTCAAGGGCATGAAAGAGTGGGGACTGATAGAAGGATCAGAGGTTGTGGTCAGAAAGGAGGATTTCAGAGTTCAGGATTTCAAACATGGAGCAACTCCAGTTGACGACAAGGGCTAGGAGTTGCTATGAGAGCAGCTGCTAAAGTGAAGTTGTGGTGGAGATTGGTGTTGAAAGAGGCATCAGGAGCTGTGAGGCTGAAGCCCTGGATGAGGCACTCCATGAGAACGTAGCTGCAACAGCTGAAGGAAAAAAAAATCACTCGAATGTCCAAACACATTGTTTTAACATAACCAGAGGGGATAATGATAATTCTTCACATCCACCATCTGTCCTTTTTGCTCAAGTCAAAGTAGTTTTACTAGCATAAAATATAGTGGACTCCTCCTCCCATATTGGTTTGTGGCTTTCTAGATCAACTCTTCTATGTGATGCATTTACTGCACATCGTTATATATCTTGGGATGATGTTAGATGAAACCATGCAGTAAGGTAGGTATAATTAAGTGCTATTGTAATATCATCAAGAACAAAGCTTCTTCTATCTTCCATAGCTAAAAACTTTTTTTTGAGGCTGTGGTAGGTAAAGCTTGTGTGTGGAAGAGGAACATTTCTATTTCCTATATTTTCTGCTCTAGTGTGTGAAAAGGTTTGCTTCTGTCTTGAGCCCTATTTCCTATCAATGAGTCAATTCACATTGAACTCCTTAATGAATAAAGAAAACCACCTGGTCTAGCAGAACTTAACTTTTAAAAAGATAACAGTTAAGTTCTAGCCATTTTTACTGGAACAAAAACACAGTCCAGCATTCAAAGACCTAAAGACCTGGGTCTGAAGCAAGCACACCTGACCTAAGAGTTTTGATGGAGGTCATCTTATTTAATGATGACCCAGCTGAAGCTAGTGAACACTCTTACAAGACTACATCCATTAAAGAGCTGGTGTCACTTCCGGGTAAGATGGCGGAAGAGTAAGACGCGGAGATCACCTTCCTCCCCACAGATACACCAGAAATACAGCTACACGTGGAACAACTCCTACAGAACACCTACTGAACGCTGGCAGAAGACCCCAGACCTCCCCAAAGGCAAGAAACTCCCCACATACCTGGGTAGGGCAAAGCAGAGAGATTCCCGCACAGAGGAGCGGTGCCGAGCGGCACTCACCAGCCCGAGAGGCTTGTCTGCTCCCCCGCCGGGGCGGGCGGCGCTGGAGCTGAGGCTCGGGCTTCGGTCAGAGCGCAGGGAGAGGACTGGGGCTGGCGGCGAGAACTCAGCCTGAAGGGGGCTAATGTGCCACAGCTAGCCGGGAGGGAGTCCGGGAAAACTCTGGAGCTGCCGAAGAGGCAGGAGACTTTTTCTTCCCTCTTGGTTTCCTGGTGCACGAGGAGAGGGGATTAAGAGCGCCGCGTAAAGGAGCTCCAGAGACGGGCGCGAGTCGCGGCTGAAAGCGCGGAGCCCAGAGACGGGCGTGGGACGCTGGGGCTGCTGCTGCCGCCGCCAAGAAGCCTGTGTGCGAGCGCAGGTCACTGTCCACACCGCCCTTCCGGGAGCCTGTGCAGCCTGCCACTGCCGGGGTCCCGGGATCCAGGGGCGGCTTCCCTGGGAGAACGCACAGCGCGCCTCGGGCTGGTGCAACGTCACGCCGACCTCTGCCGCTGCAGGCTCGCCGCGCACTCCGTGCCCCTCCCTCCCGCCCGGCCTGAGTGAGCCAGAGTCCCCGAAGAGGCTGCTCCTTTAACCCTGTCCTGTCTGAGCGAAGAACAGACGCCCTCCGGCGACCTACACGCAGAGGCGGGGCCAAATCCAAAGCTGAGACCCAGGAGCTGTGAGAACAAAGAAGAGAAAGGGAAACCTCTCCCAGCAGCCTCAGAAGCAGCGGATTAAAGCTCCACAATCAACTTGGTGTACCCTGCATCTGTGGAATACATGAATGGACAACAAATCATCCCAAATTGAGGAGCCAGGAGTCAGTGCTGTGCCTCTGAGGTGGGAGAGCGAACTTCAGAACACTGGTCCACAAGAGACCTCCCAGCTCCACATAATATCAAACGGCGAAAATCTTCCAGAGATCTCCATCTCAACACCAGCACCCAGCTTCACTCAACGACCAGCAAGCTACAGGGCTGGACACCCTATGCCAAACAACTAGCAAGACAGGAACACAACGCCACCCATTAGCAGAGAGGCTGCCTCAAATCATAAAAAGTCCGCAAACACCCCAAAACACACCACCAGACGTGGACCTGCCCACCAGAAAGACAAGATCCAGCCTCATCCACCAGAACACAGGCAGTAGTCCCCTCCACCAAGAAGCCTACACAACCCACTAAACCAACCTTAGCCACTGGGGACAGACACCAAAAACAACGGGAACTACGAACCTGCAGCCTGCAAAAAGGAGACCCCAAACACAGTAACATAAGCAAAATGAGAAGACAGAAAAACACACAGCAGGAGAAGGAGCAAGATAAAAACCCACCAGACCTAACAAATGAAGAGGTAATAGACAGTCTACCTGAAAAAGAATTCAGAATAATGATGGTAAAGATGATCCAAAATCTTGGAAATAGAATAGACAAAATGCAAGAAACAGTTAACAAGGACCTAGAAGAACTAAAGACGAATCAAGCATCAATTAAAAACACAATAAATGAAATAAAAAATACTCTAGATGGGATCAATAGCAGAATAACTGAGGCAGAAGAACGGATAAGTGAGGTGGAAGATAAAATAGTGGAAATAACTGCTGCACAGCAAAATAAAGAAAAAAGAATGAAAAGAACAGAGGACAGTCTCAGAGACCTCTGGGACAACATTAAACGAACCAACATTCGAATTATAGGGGTTCCAGAAGAAGAAGAGAAAAAGAAAGGGACTGAGAAAATATTTGAAGAGATTATAGTTGAAAACTTCCCTAATATGGGAAAGGAAATAGTTAATCAAGTCCAGGAGGCACAGAGAGTCCCATACAGAATAAATCCAAGGAGAAATACACCAAGACACATATTAATCAAACTGTCAAAAATTAAACACAAAGAAATCATATTAAAAGCAGCAAGGCAAAAACAACAAATAACACACAAGGGAATCCCCATCAGGATAACAGCTGATCTCTCAGCAGAAACTCTACAAGCCAGAAGGGAGTGGCAGGACATACTTAAAGTGATGAAGGAGAAAAACCTGCAACCAAGATTACTCTACCCAGCAAAGATCTCATTCAGATTTGATGGAGAAATTAAAACCTTTACAGACAAGCAAAAGCTGAGAGAGTTCAGCACCACCAAACCAGCTTTACAACAAATGCTAAAGGAACTTCTCTAGGCAAGAAACACAACAGAAGGAAAAGAACTACAATAACGAACCCAAAACAATTAAGAAAATGGGAATAGGAACATACATATCAATAATTACCTTAAATGTAAATGGACTAAATGCTCCCACCAAAAGACACAGACTGGCTGAATGGATACAAAAACAAGACCCATATATATGCTGTCTACAAGAGACCCACTTCAGACCTAGAGACACATACAGACTGAAAGTAAGGGGATGGAAAAAGATATTCCATGCAAATGGAAACCAAAAGAAAGCTGGAGTAGCAATTCTCATATCAGACAAAATAGACTTTAAAATAAAGACTACTAGAAGAGACAGAGAAGGACACTACATAATGATCAAGGGATCAATCCAAGAAGAAGATATAACAATTGTAAATATTTATGCACCAAACATAGGAGCACCTCAATACATAAGGGAAATATTAACAGCCATAAAAGGAGAAATCGACAGTAACACAATCATAGTAGGGGACTTTAACACCCCACTTTCACCAATGGATAGGTCATCCAAAATGAAAATAAATAAGGAAACACAAGCTTTAAATGATACATTAAACAAGATGGACTTAATTGATATTTATAGGACATTCCATCCAAAAACAACAGAATACACATTTTTCTCAAGTGCTCATGGAACATTCTCCAGGATAGATCATATCTTGGGTCACAAATCAAGCCTTGGTAAATTTAAGAAAATTGAAATTGTATCAAGTATCTTTTCCGACCACAATGCTATGAGACTAGATATCAATTACAGGAAAAGAGCTGTAAAACATACAAACACATGGAGGCTAAACAATACACTACTTAATAACGAAGTGATCATTGAAGAAATCAAAGAGGAAATTAAAAAATACCTAGAAACAAATGACAATGGAGACACGACGACCCAAAACCTATGGGATGCAGCAAAAGCAGTTCTAAGAGGGAAGTTTATGGCAATACAATCCCACCTTAAGAAACAGGAAATATCTCGAATAAACAACCTAACCTTGCACCTAAAGCAATTAGAGAAAGAAGAACAAAAACATCCCAAAGTTAGCAGAAGGAAAGAAATCATAAAAATCAGATCAGAAATAAATGAAAAAGAAATGAAGGAAACGATAGCAAAGATCAATAAAACTAAAAGCTGGTTCTTTGAGAAGATAAACAAAATTGATAAACCATTAGCCAGACTCATCAAGAAAAAAAGGGAGAAGACTCAAATCAATAGAATTAGAAATGAAAAAGGAGAAGTAACAACTGACACTGCAGAAATACAAAAGATCATGAGAGATTACTATAAGCAACTCTATGCCAATAAAATGGACAACCTGGAAGAAATGGACAAATTCTTAGAAATGCACAACCTGCCAAGACTGAATCAGGAAGAAATAGAAAATATGAACAGACCAATCACAAGCACTGAAATTGAAACTGTGATTAAAAATCTTCCAACAAACAAAAGCCCAGGACCAGATGGCTTCACAGGCGAATTCTATCAAGCATTTAGAGAAGAGCTAACACCTATCCTTCTCAAACTCTTCCAAAATATAGCAGAGGGAGGAACACTCCCAAACTCATTCTACGAGGCCACCATCACCTTGATACCAAAACCAGACAAGGATGTCACAAAGAAAGAAAACTACAGGCCAATATCACTGATGAACATAGATGCAAAAATCCTCAACAAAATACTAGCAAACAGAATCCAACAGCACATTAAAAGGATCATACACCATGATCAAGTGGGGTTTATTCCAGGAATGCAAGGATTCTTCAATATACGCAAATCAATCAACGTGATACACCATATTAACAAGTTGAAGGAGAAAAACCATATGATCATCTCAATAGATGCAGAGAAAGCTTTCGACAAAATTCAACACCCATTTATGATAAAAACCCTGCAGAAAGTAGGCATAGAGGGAACTTTCCTCAACATAATAAAGGCCATATATGACAAACCCACAGCCAACATCGTCCTCAATGGTGAAAAACTGAAACCATTTCCACTAAGATCAGGAACAAGACAAGGTTGCCCACTCTCACCACTCTTATTCAACCTAGTTTTGGAAGTTTTAGCCACAGCAATCAGAGAAGAAAAGGAAATAAAAGGAATCCAAATGGGAAAAGAAGAAGTAAAGCTGTCACTCTTTGCAGATGACATGATACTATACATAGAGAATCCTAAAGATGCTACCAGAAAACTACTAGAGCTAATCAATGAATTTGGTAAAGTTGCAGGATACAAAATTAATGCACAGAAATCTCTGGCATTCCTATATACTAATGATGAAAAATCTGAAAGTGAAATCAAGGAAACACTCCCATTTACCATTGCAACAAAAAGAATAAAATATCTAGGAATAAACCTACCTAAGGAGACAAAAGACCTGTATGCAGAAAATTATAAGACACTGATGAAAGAAATTAAAGATGATACAAATAGATGGAGAGATGTACCATGTTCTTGGATTGGAAGAATCAACATTGTGAAAATGACTCTACTACCCAAAGCAATCTACAGATTCAATGCAATCCCTATCAGACTACCAATGGCATTTTTCACAGAACTAGAACAAAAAATTTCACAATTTGTATGGAAACACAAAAGACCCCGAATAGCCAAAGCAATCTTGAGAACGAAAAACGGAGCTGGAGGAATCAGGCTCCCTGACTTCAGACTATACTACAAAGCTACAGTAATCAAGACAGTATGGTACTGGCACAAAAACAGAAAGATAGATCAATGGAACAGGATAGAAAGCCCAGAGATAAACCCACGGACATATGGTCACCTTATCTTTGATAAAGGAGGCAGGAATGTACAGTGGAGAAAGGACAGTCTCTTCAATAAGTGGTGCTGGGAAAACTGGACAGGGACATGTAAAAGTATGAGATTAGATCACTCCCTAACACCATACACAAAAATTAGCTCAAAATGGATTAAAGACCTAAATGTAAGGCTAGACACTATCAAACTCCTAGAGGAAAACATAGGCAGAACACTCTATGACATAAATCACAGCAAGATCCTTTTTGACCCACCTCCTAGAGAAATGGAAATAAAGACAAAAATAAACACATGGGACCTAATGAAACTTAAAAGCTTTTGCACAGCAAAGGAAACCATAAACAAGACCAAAAGACAACCCTCAGAATGGGAGAAAATATTTGCAAATGAAGCAACTGACAAAGGATTAATCTCCAAAATTTATAAGCAGCTCATGCAGCTCAATAGCAAAAAAACAAACAACCCAATCCAAAAATGGGCAGAAGACCTAAATAGACATTTCTCCACAGAAGATATACAGACAGCCAACAAACACATGAAAGGATGCTCAACATCTTTACTCATTAGAGAAATGCAAATCAAAACTACAATGAGATATCATCTCACACCAGTCAGAATGGCCATCATCAAAAAATCTAGAAACAATAAATGCTGGAGAGGGTGTGGAAAAAAGGGAACACTCTTGCACTGCTGGTGGGAATGTGAATTGGTACAGCCACTATGGAGAACGGTATGGAGGTTCCTTAAAAAACTACAAATAGAACTACCATATGACCCAGCAATCCCACTACTGGGCATATACCCTGAGAAAAACATAATTCAAAAAGAGACATGTACCAAAATGTTCATAGCAGCCCTATTTACAATAGCCCGGAGATGGAAACAACCTAAGTGTCCATCATCGGATGAATGGGTAAAGAAGATGTGGCACATATATACAATGGAATATTACTCAGCCATAAAAAGAAATGAAATTGAGCTATTTGTAATGAGGTGGATGGACCTAGAGTCTGTCATACAGAGTGAAGTAAGTCAGAAAGAGAAAGACAAATACTGTATGCTGACACATATATATGGAATTTAAGAAAAAAATGTCATCAAGAACATAGAGGTAAGACAGGAATAAAGACACAGACCTACTAGAGCATGGACTTGAGGATATGGGGAGGGGGAAGGGTAAGCTGTGACAAAGTGAAAGAGCGGCATGGACATATATACACTACCGAACGTAAGGTAGATAGCTAGTGGGAAGCAGCCGCATAGCACAGGGAGATCAGCTCGGTTCTTTGTAACCGCCTGGAGGGGTGGGATAGGGAGGGTGGGAGGGAGACGCAAAAGGGAGGGGATATGGGAACATATGTATATGTATAACTGATTAAATTTGTAAAATAAAAAAAAAAAAAAAAGAGCTGGTGTCAGTGCTGGCCCTATGCACTTTGGCTACTCTGCTCCAAGGGAAAAATCCCCTGGAACATCTCAAAATTAATTTCTATAGACTCCACAAAGCTCTTTACATAGAAGAACGCCAAAAGTTAAAAAGTACCACCAAACACGGGAGCACGCAGGCACGCAACTGCTGCCACATAAAGGATACGCAACTTGTCCCAATCTCTACCACCGAAGTGTTCAGCAGACACTTAATAAGTGTGACTATTGGTATGAGCTCAGTTGGCTCCCTCTCCCTTCATATAGAAAACACTAAGAATATGTGAACTAAATGTCGACATTTTGGAGGGTCTGGATTAAGGGAACACATCTTTGTAACAGTGGAGAAATCCATGATAGACTTCAAGTCTCCTAAGAACAATGACATTTAATAAGTCCTCTAGGACCCCATCTCTGAGCTAGTTTTTCCTACTATCTTTCCCAAAGAGACATACAAGAATCTTTCCTTTGCCCCAAACAAGCATCTGTCCTTCAAGTACCAAGACAAGTGCCACCTCCTCCAGAAAGCATTCCTCAAATATTTAAGCCCTCGACATTTCTCCTTTCTGTAGCAAAGGAGAGTTTGAATGGCCTGGGGACCCATGTCTGAAGTGAGCAGCATTTATTCAGACTGTTAACATACCCATGTAAATAATTTAACATTTCCCAATTCCAGCCTAGACCTGGATGTGAATAACGAGTCTATGAGAATCTATACTTCCTTTTGATTTTAGCCAAAAACTCTAACACTTGATTACATATTCTTTTTTATGATATTTACCTATATTAACCTTGAGGGAAAGACATCATATACATACTTCTCTGTATGTCCAACAGGACATAATGGTGTACATATAAAAGGTGGATTTTAGAAAATGGAAAGTCATGCCTAGCACCTAGATCCTAAAAACCAAAGTTTCTAACACCATTCTCTAATAAAAGGAACCAGGGTTCCTTGGAGAAATGGTTGATTGCAGGGCCAAGGCAGGGAATACACATGATGAGCCTAAAGCATCATGCAGTGACAGAAAGTATCGAAGTGCTCACAAAACAAAATGATGAGGGCATGGCTAAAGTCACACAGAATCCAGCTTGAAAGAGCTCCTAACGTCCAAAACTGTTAACAATTTGAAGAACAAAATAAGGAACAACAGTTCCTTATTTTGGCTTATTTGGCTTATAATCTAACATTTAAAATATATATTCACATTACATGTTGTTTATATCTCAATAAAACTGGAAAAATAAAATATATATCCACAAGTCCACATTGATAATAAATAAATGATTGAATAAATACATGGGGAGAAGAGCTCAAACTCCCTTACAGAAGTGTTCCAAATAATTTATGTAAATACTCTCCCACCGGGAGGTGGAACTTATCTCCTCTACCCACCCACCTTGCATGTGGGCTGCACTTAGTGACTTGTTTCCAAAGAGTAGAGTATGGAAGAAGAGTGGGGAGGCTTTACAGTGGAGAAATCTGGCAAACACTACCTTGGCCAGGTGATCAAGGATAACATTATCAGCTAAAAGCATGTACCACCCATATAATGTAATGAGAAAGGTGCTTTACCTCTACGGTCTTCCCCCCCAAACCCAAAAACCCCTGTCTAACCATGAGAGAAACATCAGACAAACCCAAGTTGAGACATTCTACCTGACAAGTATTCTTCAGAACTGTCAAAGTCAGCAGAAACAAGAAAAATCTGAGAAACTGTCACAGACCAGAGGAGGCTAAGGAAACAACTAAATGGTATCCTGGATGAGATTCTGAAACAGAAAAAGGACATTATAAGACTAGTAAAATCTGAGTAAAATGTAGACTTTAGTTAATAGTAATGCATCAAAGCTGGTTCCTTAGTTATGACAAACGTAAAATGTTATTCATAGGGGAAAGCGTGAGGGACTTACACGGACACTCTACTGTCTTTGCAAATTTTGTAAATCTACAGCTATTCTAAAATAGTTTGTTTTAAAATGGAAAGACTGGGAAAAGAATGGTACCAGAAAGGTTTGATGATGTGGTCAAGGTCATACAGCTAGAAGAAGAACTAGACTGAAGCCAGATCTCTTCAATCCAGTGCAAGATGCTCCTGGTTACACCATGTTAAGAAAGGACAGGAGATGAACGTGACCTCTGGACAGCAAGGTCCCCCTCTGAATAGAATGGCATGTGTTTTAGGGAAGGCAAGGAGGAGGAAGAGCCAGCCCTTCACACTGCCAGGTGGTGTCGTGAGGAATCATCACAAGTAGAGGCAGACACCTCCAAAACGGCTCCATGGACAGAACTGAGTCTGCCTTTGTCATTAGCTTCAGAGGCTAAGGATATCTTCTTATTTTGCTTGTTGTGCCTGTTCTCTTCTGGTGGGGAAAAAACAGAACTTCGGTTCAAGAATTAGTTGACAGCCAGCAAAAATGAATAGTAATGAGGCTATTTCTATCAAAATAGCTTCATTACCATGCCAGTCTGATAAAACCAAATGCTCAATTCTCTCCAGCAAGAAAGGTGTTGAAGGCAACATCCTTGCACCTTTGAGGAGGAAAAGAATCCATGTTTAAATATCTTAAAGACCTCCTCATTCACACACACTCATTTCTGATTGAGGCAAATTGGGATACACATTTTTTCCAGTACCATCTTGAAATAATCTAAGGCGATAACGAAATAGCACTAGTCTTGGCCCTTTTTTTAATGCTTGATTTAAAAAAAAAAAAAAAAAAAAAAGAGCACATGCACTTGAGAATGCTATAAAAATCTGCCCCGATTCTAGGAGGGAAAAATATTGTTGAAGATTTAGAAAACTATCAGGGATTGTGTAAAACTATTAAGAATTTCCTTGGTGTTTTTCATGCACAAGACAGCAGACACTGTTCATTCAGTGAGGTAGTGGAAGAGTCTGCCTGTTGAACTCTGCTGCCCTCGTGGACACTCGATCCTAAATGAAGTCACAATCGGGTTCTTCCCTCTTATACTGTTGGTGGGAATGTAAATTGATACAGCCACTATGGAGAACAGTATGGAGTTTCCTTTAAAAACTAAAAATAGAACTACCATATGACCCAGCAATCCCACTATTGGGCATATACTCTGAGAAAACCATAATTCAAAAGGAGTCATGTACCAAAATGTTCATTGCAGCTCTATTTACAATATCCAGGACATGGAAGCAACCTAAGTGTCCATCGACAGATGAATGGATAAAGAAGATGTGGCACATATATACAATGGAATGTTACTCAGCCATAAAAAGAAACAAAATTGAGTTACTTGTAGTGAGGTGGATGGACCTAGAGTCTGTCGTACAGAGTGAAGTAAGTCAGAAAGAGAAAAACAAATACTGTATGCTAACATATATATATGGAATCTTTAAAAAAAAAAAGGTTATGAAGAACCTAGGGGCAGGACAGGAATAAAGATGCAGATGTAGAGAATGGACTTGAGGACAGGGGGAGGGGGAAGGGTAAGCTGGGAAGAAGTGAGAGAGTGGCATGGACATATATACACTACCAAATGTAAAACAGATAGGTAGTGGGAAGCAGCTGCATAGCACAGGGAGATCAGCTCAGTGCTTTGTGACCACCTAGAGGGATGAGATAGGGAGGGTGGGAGAGAGACGCAAGAGGGAGGAGATATGGGGATATATGTATATGTATAGCTGATTACTTTGTTATAAAGCAGAAACACACCATTGTAAAGCAATTATACTCCAATAAAGATGTTATAAATAAATAAATAAATAAATACATACATACATACATACAAACCCCCAAGAAAAGAATCCGGTTCTTGTCTCCAACCACAGAGGGGCGCCCATCCGATCTCTAGTATCTCTATCCCTAGAACCCACATGTGACAAGGCTAAATCTCCATGACAGAAGTTGGTTTCTATGCATTGGGCATTCTCCTTTCATTCTTCCTTTCCCCTCACTCATTATAACCTGTAATCAAGAAAGTGCAGAGGGCTTCTCTGGTGGCGCAGTGGTTGAGAGTCCGCCTGCCGATGCAGGGGACATGGGTTCGTGCCCCAGTCCGGGAGGATCCCACATGCCGTGGAGCGGCTAGGCCCGTGAGCCATGGCCACTGAGCCTGCGTGTCCAGAGCCTGTGCTCCGCAATGGGAGAGGCCACAACAGTGAGAGGCCCACGTACCACAAAAAAAAAAAAAAAAAAAAAAGAAAGTGCAGAAAGAAATTATGCAAATGAAAAAATATCTCACAAACCATAGCGAACAAACTCCAATCCAAAGATCACTGTCATTTTAGCAGAATGTTATTTGTTTCCTTCAAAAAAGGAATGAATGGGCTGAACTCCGGATTGGTAAGTCACAAGTCCCTCATCTCCTGTTACCACCTTGCCCCTTTTTCTTGTGAAAGAGCCCCAGAAGTTTCTCACTTGGCCTCTGAGTCAGAGCAGTCCGTCTGCCTACTTTGCCAATCCACTAAGAGTCAACTTCAAAGATCATTTTCCACTAGGTAGTAAAACCTTTCCCTTTACACATCTTGAGAGTTCTGACTCTTCACTTTTAAGCCAGAAACTCCAGGCAGGGTGAGTAGAGCACGTCATTTGTAAACTCAAGTTGCCAGTTGAGCTGGAGGGAGGGTTGGAGGGCTCTCTGAAACGCTACCACAGAGCCCTTTAACACTGAACAGTGCCAATTGTCCACAAGGGATAACTTGAAACATCTCTGCAATGCGTAGTGCCTGGTGCCTACAGCCTGGATCCAGCTGAGTTTCTACCGCTTTCCAAGGACTTCTACAAAACAGCCTCACGGATCCTCACTGGTTCTAGTACAAGAGGCAGCTTCAAATAAGTTAGAGAAAATTCAAGATGGAAGACAAAAGAATGGAAATCTTCTTGTAGAAATCTGAATCATTTGCCCCTGAGCCATATACTATTATCTTTCTAAACACACCACACACACACACACACACACACACACACACACACACACACACACACACACACAGCTACTGAAAGCAAATCCACTTGTTAATGTTCAACTCTCCTATCTGGCTATGGAACAGGCTAGCAATAAAGGGCAGATAGATCAGTTCTTTTAGGCGAACACACCACCGATAAATCAGAAACAATAAAGCTGGAGACAGGCTTGCTGGGTCCCAGCTGGTATTGCTTATATCTGTCCTAAGCAATCAGGAATCATGAAGAAACTTCTTTTTGGAACGCCTAACCGCAAACTTCACAGTGACCGCTTCAATCCCACATGCCCATGTGCTGCAGGGGGGTGCTGGGGCCTGGATACCTTTATTCTTTTTGACAAGATCAATCAGTCTCTCTGGAATCTCCCCATGGCCCACTTCTGCCTGGCCTGCTCCCACCCTCCACTCCAGCCCATATCTAAGAAAGAAGTAATAAAACAATGAGGCATCAGCTCCTTCCTTGCCTTTGCCAGAGGCTAGACAAACCTTGGTATGTCCTGACCCAGAGCATACCTCAAGCAGGGAAGCCCAGTCATCCCCAAGAGGGTAAACGGAGGCATTGTGCCCTGAAAACCAGAAATGGCAAAATCACACCCAGCAAACCCAAGACCTCGAACAGTGAAGGCTTGTAGTCCCACCAGGCCAACAAACTGGATTTCTACCTGGAATCTCTCTCACATCAAACTAAAACTACCAGCCAGGTACAGGGGTTTAGTGATGCAAGGTTAGCCAGGAGGATCTGCACACTCATTTTCCCACTGAAGCTCTGGGAATGATGATCGTTCTCTGGCCAGAACCAAGCCCTCCCTCCCACTGTGTCATTTCTCTCACACCTATTCACGCACAGAGACATGAGCCCAGCCAGTCATGGTCTAGAAACACACTCTGGGCACATCACAGCCTTTGCAAATAGACTGGCCTCTTCTCCACCCTCTCATTGTGGGGGCCACAAATGGCTTCTCATTTTCATTAATTACTGCAGCCTCTACCTATTGTCATCAGAACCTGCCATATGGTTACCATCAGGTGCGCTCAAGTTCCTATTATGTGGCATTCCCGGATGCCCTAAATAGATATTGCAGAATCTGCTTGTGTTTTTACAGGGCCACTTATATTTCAAAGAAGCTCATTCGGCTCTGAGGGATTGCTAAGGGGGGCCTCTCTGTTCAGTACTGTGCTCTATTGAAAACCCCAGTGCCTCCTAATGAACGCAGCTTCCCTTCTCTCCTACACCACTGCCGTGCAATGCGGGATGTCCTAGACACCACTACCTTTGGGGAAGAGAATTTAGAGAGTGTTTTTCTATAATTGCAGACAAGTGAAACGCTGGGGAGGATTCCAGGATGATTAGTGAAAGGGTATATCAACTCTCCCTCAAAACTAGACACATAAAGAACAAGAATAACCCAAAAGAGCCCCAAGGAAATCATTTCAATAAACTATTGGGTTGGCCAAAAAGTTCGTTCGGGTTTTCTGCAATATCTCATGGAAAAATCCAAACAAACTTTTTGGCTAACCCAATACATCACATCTTGCATGACCATGAAGAAATCATTTTAAAAAAATTTTTTATCTTCCACTGATCAAAATACAAGTGGCGCCCATCTTTGGCTTTTGAGGATACTACAAGAAGAACGTCACTTCATTAGAAACCCCCAAACCATATAGTGTGCTCATGAACGCCCAGCCCTTCCTGCCCCCATAAGTTCACTGCTGTCTGGTCCCTGAGTGTCTCCATTCTTTTTCTCCATCAGAGATGTAACCAACTTGGGGCACTCCTCTGTGGACCTGACACTCTGAATGAGGTACAGGGTCATGTGGCCTGAGCAGATAATGTCTTGTTTTAAATCCTGAAATAAATGTGGCATCTTACAGGGCCTGGTCTTCTGCCTACAGTTGCAGTGGCTTTTGGGTTACTGGCCCTGTTTCTACTGTTTGCACAGAGCCTTCAGGACAGGACTGATGTTGAACTTTATAATTTTGTGCTAGCATTACCATCCGTAGGACTTCTCTAGAAAATTACTCCAACATATAACTTTGTCAGTTGGTTTATATAGACACACATACTTAAATGCTGAACTTGGTTTATAGATATAAACATTTCCTCTTTCTGAGTTTAACCTGAACTCACACTTTTCAGAACCTGGGAGCCCTAAAGAGTGAACCACTAGCTCAGCATAAAGGTCCAGAAGTGCACATTCACACACATACACACACTTCTCCACTGTTATTAGGAAAATGGAAATTTGATGAAATGCAGAATTCTGGCCTAAATTCCAAGTTTCTCTGTTCCAAGTTATATCTTATCAGCCAAAGATTTTCAGAAATGCCCATAACTTCTCAGGATGGACTAAACTTAATTTTCTATACCAGGGGTCCCCAACCCCCAGGGCACGGACTGGTATTGGTCTGTGGCCTGTTAGGAACCAGGCCACACAGCAGGAGGTGAGCAGCGGGTGAGCCAAGCTTCATCTGTATTTACAGCCGCTCCCCATCGCTCGCATTACCGCCTAAGCTCCGCCTCCTGTCACATCAGCGGCCACATTAGATTCTCATAGGAATGCGAACCCTACTATGATCTGCACATGCAAGGGATCTACGTTCCGTGCTCCTTATAAGAATCTAATGCCTGATGGTCTGAGGTAGAGCTGAGGCAGTGATGCTAGCGCTGGGGAGCGGCTGCAAATGCAGATTATCATTAGCAGAGAGGTTTGACTGCACAGAGACCATAATAAACCAATTGCTTGCAGACTCATATCAAAACCCTATCAGTGAGTGGCAAGTGAAAACAAGCTCAGGGCTCTCACTGATTCTGCATTATGGTGAGTTGTAATAATAATAGAAATAGGGCCTCCCTGGTGGCGCAAGTGGTTGAGAGTCCGCCTGCCGATGCAGGGGATACGGGTTCGTGCCCCAGTCTGGGAGGATCCCATATGCCACGGAGCGGCTGGGCCCGTGAGCCATGGCCGCTGAGCCTGCGCGTCCGGAGCCTGCACGTCCGGAGCCTGTGCTCCGCAACGGGGGAGGCCACAACAGTGAGAGGCCCGCATACCGCAAAAAAAAAAAAAAAAAAAATAATAATAATAATAGAAATAAAGTGCACAACAAATGGAATGCACTTGAATCATCCTGAAACCATCTCTCCCCCACCCACCCCCGGTCCGTGGAAAAATTGTCTTCCACAAAACCAGTCCCTGGTGCCAAAAAGGTTGGGGACCGCTGTTCTATACTGATAACAGAAAAGTCATTGGAACAAGGCACCTTCTGGTTTCCTATAGGCATAAGCTGCTTTAAGGAAGCAAGTGTGACATCAGTATACTCTGCCATTTTTTTGTAGACAAACTTATGGGTGACAAGGGACCACTAAACCTCTGGCCAGAAGGTATGAAATGTACTCAGCAGTTTCTCTGCTTGGTGAGGGGAGTGCCTGCATATACAATGGTGATGTCCAGAATGGTCACTGTGGCCTCGCAACCCTTTCATAAAACAGAAACCAACCCCATTCAAGGAAAAATGAGTCACCAGAACAAAAGAGCAGGTCAGTATCCAGGGCTCAAGGTCACGTTTCTACAAACACCTGCTTGTTCTCGGATAACACCTGCTCAGAATCTCAAACATAAAAGGGGCGGGGCTGTATCGACAAAGTCCTCCGCTCTACGCTGCGAAGGGAGGCACAACTTTCCTGGTACGATTAAGCGGAGATAATGGGTGGGGAAAATTCCGGAGTGTCCCAAAGGATTAAGTTTCCTCCACTCTGCTTGAGCCCCGACATGAAGACTGGTTGGCAGGCAGTCCAGGCAGCTTTTAGGTACTCCCACAGCCTGTGCTAACCTATACATTGAGAATGACCAGAGCACTAACCCAAAGCGTCAGCTGGACAGAGTAAGTTCCTAGATGGGACAATATCTGGAGGAAATTACCATCCAGTATATGGTACTCTCTTTTCTCTGTTATTCTCACACACCAAACAGCTGTTGTTATAGCTGTCGGATTCAAATTACAGCTCCAAAGCTCTTCTACGAAGAGACTGTGGGTTAGAAGAAGAGCCCAAAAGGAGTCTCTAAGTCTTCCACCTTCTGTTTTACATACTGGCCTTCTGAACATGACTTTATTCTCATCAAATTGCAATATACTAAAGATGGCCACAAATCTGGGCTACTCCTCCCACTGAGAGGTAAAAATCTAACCCCTTCCACTCTGAAACTGGCAGAGACTGTGACCCGTGGAGGCCAAGAGATTACGGCAAAAGGGACACTGAGCCAGTTTCCCAGGCCCGGGCCTTGAGAGACTGGAAACTTCCATTTCTTCTCTTGTAGTGCACTTGCTCCTTGAGTTTTGAGTCAGGTTTAGACTAGGGCATTGCCAGCTATTCCTCATGTGGCTGGCCCTATTTGGGCAACAATATCTCTCAAGCTTCTCAAAGCTACAGCTACAATGAATGGGGTCTTCGGCATCAGAAACCCTCCAGGATGCACTAAAAACAGAACTTACCAAGCGTCTGAGAACGTCCCAGACCACAGGACATGGCACATCTACTCCTGGCAGCATGCCTGTTGTCCTTGAGCTGATTTCCATATTATTGTCGAGATGAAATGAACGAGACCACACTGAGAGGCTGAATTGAGTGATACATTAGGAAGATCATTAGGTAGCTGGGAAGGGACTGAAGTTCCATGGCCAGTGGTGTGGAAAGGTTTCTTGGAGGAATGGAATATGTGCATGGTCTTGGATACAGTTGGGCAAGGGGGAAATAACAAAGGTAATAATATCAGCAAAGGCATGCCACTAAGAGTAGATGTGCCTTGCAAGCAATGTGACTTGAATCTGGAATTGGAATTGGAATTGAATTGGAATTGACCCCTACTCCATATATATATTTTTTTAAAGCCTGAAATCCTGACCACAATTAAACAGAAGACTAGGTCTTCCTGCCAGTCCACGAGTGGCCTCCAGTCTGCCCTGTGAGCTACTTTTAATGGAGAAAATTGAGGTTGATTCACTTGAACTTAGTGTCAGCCTCAGGCCAAGCTGGGGACATGGGTAAAGTGGTTCTTGGCATCCTCCCTTCCTACCCAGGCCTGGAAACTCCCCTTCCCAAAACTACCTTCTCTATCTGGACCCATATGCCCTCCTCACCTGTCTTCCAAGGTATTGTTCTGTCCATGTTACAATTTCATTCTCACATCTAATTTACACCTCCCTTTCCCCTTCACCTCAGTCCCACACTGGAGCTCAAGGCCACTAATATAGGAAGTCTAGCCTGACCTTTAGAAACAGGCCCTGGCCCCTCCTCTTCTGGGTACCATTCTCCAGTGCGGGGGAATGAAGGGGGAAAGGGGCAGTCTCCTCCCAAGTTGGCTGCAAGAGTTTGCAGTCCCATTTTTTTTTGTTCACAGCAGTTATTCTAACTCATCATCTCTGGGCTCCCTGTGATTGGATGGGGGCATCAACCTGCCCCATTAACAAGGGGTGGCCCCCAGAGGCTCCCCTGGGCGCTACTACCAGGTAATTTTGGCAATATTTTCTGAATAACAGCAACCACATTCCTCCAATGTAGCAGTACCTCCCTCAGTTACCAACCATCCCAGGACAGCCAGAAGACCCCTGGGTAAAGGCAGGATCCATCTTCTAAAGTGATCAGGGTGGCAAGGGGTGGGGGGAGGTACTTCATGCACACTACTCTCCCCCACAGCCATCTCTGCTGTCCTGGTTCTTACCCTGGGATGGGGAGTGGTCAGGCTGGTGCTCTGAGTCAGTATCTCCTTAAAAGCCCTGTGGAGAGGGAGCTGCTGTGGGTGCATTTGTCCTCAGACTTGAGCCTTAACTACTACACTAGGACCACAGGCAAAGGCACAATGGTCCTTCTCTGACATTTGTTTTACATACGGAACTTCCAAAATTTTATCTGAAGACTCCCTCAGCTTAAAAAGTTTGAAAACCATTGTTCTCCACCATAAAGCCCCACCCTTAATTCAATGGACTCTTGTGTTGTTTCTCATAGTTTTAGTTGTTTAAGTCATACTTTTCCATACTCTAGGGAAGGGAGGACTCATCCTGTCCCAGACCTTGTCTCTTGAACATGCCTGGCACATCAATGTCTAGGAATGAACCCACGGGTGGCCACACTGCTTCCTATCCAGGTTCGGCCCTGATGAATCTCTATATGCTCTATGGATTGCAGCAGGGTCTTGCTAACAGCATATTGGAAATGCAGCTTTCCTGGCCCACATGGACAGGTTTTTATCTATTTTCATCCTTTCCCTGCTCTGTTTAAATATGGTGTCTGTGACTGAGTTTCGTGTTCCGGAGGCATGCAGTCCAGAGAGAAGGAGCCAGAGTTGCTTCTCTGCCTTGGCACTTAGGAAAGAGCAAATGGGGCTGCCACCTGCCTGGTCTGGCGATGGTTCCAGAATGGCTCAGGTTATTCACAGCACAGATCCACCCCGGGGTAAAAATACCATCCCAAAAGGACTCTCCCTCTAGCCACAAAAATACCTATGTGGGTATAGAGAGAGACTCAAAAAATGACACAAGGTTTAGGAGAAACCGTCCACTTGGAAAAGAACTAAAGTTATTAGTATCAGCCCTGCAAAAGAGAAGATAAAGAGATCCAGGAGAAAAGAATGAGGGCAGCTCAAGAAGGATATAAACTGGAGGAACAGCAAGAGAAGTCTGGTTTAGATTATAGGAAGAACTTCCTCACCATGAGACATAAGGAGATCTTCACAAGGTGTCTCCTTGGGGGATGTAGAAGAGAAAACAAGATCAGCCCTCCTTTGTGAGGCTTATTCTGAAGCAGAGGGTTAAACTGGGCAATTTTACTAAGTTTCCACCAGCCTTGGGAATTTACAATAAATTTTAGAGAAGGGCTGACTTTCTTGGTAGAAGAGTTTATTCTCTCCAAGAAATTTGGCTGTATGACCCCTTATGAGTTTCATCCTTTTGATTACAAACTCATTTACACAATCACTGTGCCCCACACATGAGGCCCAGAGATGTGGGAAGTGAAGATTCCTCCATCTTATGCTTCACCACTGGGGCCCAAAATACCCCTCTCCACCTTAGAACCAGTCTCACACTTCCTGAGCTGGCCTCGTTCTAGCCCTCGTGTGCCATGGGAGACAGTGTCTCCACATTTCACACCCAAACTTGGAAGTGGATATTCCTAAGAACTCATTACAAACTCCGTATTGCCTTGACTTGAGCTTGTCTCCAGGGACTGAGAAGCACCCAGAGAATCTATCCTTAGGAGTCAAAGAGGGAGCTGTCACCAACGTGGCTGTTCTTCCAACTTCTTCAGGATGCTGGCTCATTGAGATGTTGTTCATCCTGTATCTCTTATCAGCAATAGAGCTTCTTCAGCTTTCCAAAGTTACTCTGAATATCCATATAAATCCAGGAAAAAAAATTGTCCAAATTCTCAAAAAGATAGTAAAAAAACAACCAATTTGCTAAGATCCAAAAACAAATTACTGTACCATTGGGTGGCTGAAGTTTAAAGTAAACTAAAGCATTCCCCTCCATGCCAGGCTGAGAAGCAGCTCTGGCTCCTTCCCTTGGACTGCATGCCTCAGGGACATGGAACACAACCCAGAAACCATATTTAAGCAGAGCATGAAAAGGATGAACATAGACAAAAAACCTGCCCATGTAGGAAAGGTACACGGCATGGAACATGTAGAGTATGAACCTACTAATTATTCAGAAATGGTTCCATCATGCATTCCAAGGTGTGTTCATTTCTCAGCTTGGAGTTTTATGATATTTTCATTTCTTTTGAATGCATGCTTGTCTCCTGATTAATGTTATACAATACAAAAAATCTGAACGTGAAACAACAGAAAAGGAAACCATTTAAGCCATCAAAATCTACAGTTGGAATTGTTCAGCCAGCAAGCACTCTTAGGCTCAAAACACCCTTGTTTCAAGAACACAGCCTTATAGTAGGTGACTCTGTGAGCTGCAGCTTAAGATGATGCAACAGCCCAAATGAAGGGGACAGGGAGGGAATAGCTCCAGCTCCTAAGGATGAATAAATGAAAACAGTGAAACACACTGGGTTCTCTTACTGAGGAAAACGCTGTGGTTCTTCCTCTTTTTGTTCCATCTGAGAAATTAATTCTAGAATAAAGTATCTTAAATAGCAAACTAGGGCCTCCCTGGTGGCGCAAGTGGTTGAGAGTCCGCCTGCCGATGCAGGGGATACGGGTTCGTGCCCCGGTCTGGGAGGATCCCATATGCCGCGGAGCGGCTGGGCCCGTGAGCCATGGCCGCTGAGCCTGCGCGTCCGGAGCCTGTGCTCCGCAACGGGAGAGGCCACAACAGTGAGAGGCCCGCATACCGCAAAAAAAAAAAAAAAAAAATAGCAAACTAACTAGAAGAGCTTTTGCCACTTCCTCTGCTTTGGTAGCCCCCCATCAAATTCCAGTTCCAAATCAACACAAGGCAACTTTCTGTCAACATCTTAGGATGGTGCTCATGAGCCTTAGTAAATAAAAACAATGATAATAATAAAACTAGGGCCTCCCTGGTGGCGCAGTGGTTAAGAGTCCGCCTGCCGATGCAGGGGATACGGGTTCGTGCCCCGGTCTGGGAGGATCCCATATGCCGCGGAGCGGCTGGGCCCGTGAGCCATGGCCGCTGGGCCTGCGCATCCGGAGCCTGTGCTCCGCAACGGGAGAGGCCACAACAGTGAGAGGCCCGCATACCGCAAAAAGAAAAAAAAAAAAAAAAAAAAAAAAAAAAAAAAATAATAATAATAATAAAACTAATAAAAGCTAATACTATGGTGTTTGCCACAGGCCAGATGCTCTTCTAAGTGCCTTACACTTGATTCTCACCACAAAGTGATGATGTAGGTACTATCATCAGTCCCATCACCCAGACAGGGAAGCAGGCTACTCTTCTTGGCTGAAGGAAGCTGTGAGCTCCAAGAGAGTGCATATCTCTTCCTACCTTCTGTCCTTCTGTAACAATAATAGCTGAAATTTATCAAACATCAAATGTGTATCAGACACTGTACAAAATGTTTCAGTGCTTTATCTCAATCAATCCTTAAAATAAACATAAAAGCTACACATGGTCTGCATTTTACCTAGTAGACAACTGAGGCTCAGAGACGTTTCCAAAAAATAGCCCGAAGTATCAAAGCTAGAATGTGGCAGAGTGTGGACCTGAACCCAATCTGTCTCCATCCCAAAATCTTGGTTCCCAAACCCTACTCTGTTCTCCTTTCTGGGTACCTCCCATCTCAAGGACACTTGCAGTTACCACCGAAACCCAGCCTCTTGGGTTATTTTCATCAAGTTTAAAAGCCCTTCCTGAGGCTGAAGACGGCCAAGCGGATTGCTCCCGGAGAGCCCAGTGGCACCGTTGCTATCCGTTGGCCTCAGCCACAGCTGTGGTTTCCAAAGGAAATAACTCATGCAGCCGTTGGTCGCACCTGTCACTCACTGGAGCCAGGACTTGCATCAGAACACTGGGGCCCCACAGGGAAAGAACGGCAGCTACATCAAACTGATGGGCATCAATGCAGGTCACTTTGAGATTTGTGTGCCCACTTCCCTAGATCTGAGATCAGCCCCACTGTGATCCATTCCCCCTGCTTCAGAAGGTCACGAAGAATAGCACTAGACCTTGGACATTCTAGTTCTGTGGAAACAGTCCATCCCAGTGCCCTGGACAGGCTGAGGCATGGTAAAATCAGTAGGCATGATTAAATTAGGTTAAGTACCTCTAAGCTTCCTTTGATTAAAAAAGAAAAGAAAAATGGGAGCTAATGTCAAAGAGAAGACTATAAACAAGAAAGGCCAACAACTGGCTGTAAGAACTGGGGTCTTTTCCACAGTCCCAGAAGGAGGAAAGGGCAAGTTTACCTTCAGCCTGATGAGGCAACAGGATTTTGATGAGGACACAAGAAAAGGGAAATTTTTAGGGTACTTTGTCATGGTGGCAAATTCAGAGGAAACTAGAATGAGTAGTGTCAACTTGACTCAGTTGAATGCAAAATTCTGTAAACATTAATGGAGCATCAACTAAGCACTAACACCAAAATGTAAGGACTACATACAAGAGTTATTGTACCTGCATCTTCTTATACTCTTATCAAGGAGCCAAGACATATGTGCTTGGCACCCTTAAATAACAGGAAAATCTGGCATGTGAGTTAAGTACTAGGATGAGTGGTGAGTTCCGTGAAAATAGGAAGATGAAGGTATGTGTGTGTTTAGATCGGCAGAAAACTCTTTGTGGGTGATGTAAGGTTTGGTCTAGGTCCCAGAACAGGTTCTGTAGGATCTAGACTCAAATATTTTCTCCCTAACCACAGCCTCCAAATTTACCCACATAGGCATCTAGGAGAACCAATAATTGTGCTCTAATCCTGAATTATTTCTGTTCTGTGACAGGTGGTTTCCAACACCACCTTCTTATGGATCTTTGAATCCCTCCCAGGATTCAGCCTTCCCCTGTGGATACAGAAAATCTTTAGTCGTGCACCCTATAAGCTGTATCAGCTGCTTTGCCATGTGATGGTTTTCTGGGGGTCAGAACTCAGAAGGAGGGGGAAAAGGCCTGGGTAATTAAGTTGCCAGGATGTCAATTCTTTTCAGTTAGCAAATTTTCCAAAACCAAAGTAAAACTACATATGAAAAGGGGAAACTTCATTTTTTATCTTGAAAATATAACTATTGAGATGGATTTGGCCAAGGAACTAATGCAAAAAGGTCTGGTCTACTTTTGTGCTATTCAAACTATAGAGAAGACAATGTAATTTTTAAACCCTTCATAGGAAAACATGGCACAGGGATGCCTGTAATCCAATATCTTCCTGTCGTTGTGCACATTACTTGCAGCTGAAAATGTCCAATGACTTTGGAAACACTAGTTTAGGATGCTTCCCCAATAATCTCTTCTTTGTTCTACACATTTTAAAAGTATCTCTTCACTCTACTAGATTACTTACATATGAATCCAAAGAACCTAAAAACAATCTCATGCATCTGATGCAGAAGTGTTTTCTTGAGATGCTCTGAAGCTACCTGAGGACAGCAACACACCTCTGACTGAAAAATCCAAAGTGCTGGTTTCTTCCATATGGCACTGAGGCTCATTATCCTCTCCTGAGCATGTGATAACCTTTTCCTTGGAAGAGAATGGTGGTCTGATTGCCTTAGTAGAATATCAGCTTCTCAAGAACAAACTCATCCTCAAGGTCTTCTCCTTTTGTGTCTTCCAGCACAAGTGGAATGCCGGGCATCCTATCAGTGTTCCAAAAATTTATGTTGAACTAACAAACAAGTCAAAGCAAGTCAAGCACAAATCATCATAGCAGAACCAGAAGGCAAGATTCGGGTTCTAGGAGACAGTCTAGGTCAGGAAATGGGCAGGACACTGGGAGAGACAGTCTAGTCAGGAAATGGGCAAGACGCTGGGAGACAGTCTAGGTCAGGAAATGGGCAAGATGCTGGGAGACAGTCTAGGTCAGGAAATGGGCAGAACACTGGGAGACAGTCTAGGTCAGGAAATGGGCATGATGCTGGGAGACAGACTAGGTCAGGAAATGGGTAAGATGCTGGGAGACAGTCTAGGTCAGGAAATGGGCATGACGCTGGGAGACAGTCTAGGTCAGGAAATGGGCATGACGCTGGGAGACAGTCTAGTCAGGAAATGGGCATGACGCTGGGAGACAGTCTAGTCAGGAAATGGGCAAGACGCTGGGAGACAGTCTAGGTCAGGAAATGGGCATGACGCTGGGAGACAGTCTAGGTCAGGAAATGGGCATGACGCTGGGAGACAGTCTAGTCAGGAAATGGGCATGATGCTGGGAGACAGTCTAGGTCAGGAAATGGGCAGAACACTGGGAGACAGTCTAGGTCAGGAAATGGGCATGATGCTGGGAGACAGACTAGGTCAGGAAATGGGTAAGATGCTGGGAGACAGTCTAGTCAGGAAATGGGCAGGACGCTGGGAGACAGTCTAGTCAGGAAATGGGCATGACGCTGGGAGACAGTCTAGTCAGGAAATGGGCATGATGCTGGGAGACAGTCTAGTCAGGAAATGGGCATGACGCTGGGAGACAGTCTAGTCAGGAAATGGGCATGACGCTGGGAGACAGTCTAGTCAGGAAATGGGCAAGACGCTGGGAGACAGTCTAGGTCAGGAAATGGGCATGACACTGGGAGACAGTCTAGGTCAGGAAATGGGCATGACGCTGGGAGATAGTCTAGGTCAGGAAATGGGCATGACGCTGGGAGACAGTCTAGTCAGGAAATGGGCTGATGTAGGCAGACAGTCTAGATCAGGAAATGGGCTGATGCAGGATCAGATATGCTGGGGGTCCTGCTAACTTTGAGTTCTCTGTTTCCCTGTCAAGCCCTCCCTGATCAATAATCCAACCCTGGGACTCAGTCAAGATGAACTAAAATGTCAGCAAGCTAACAGAAGGAGACTGTGATCTGCTTCCTGTTTCCCTAGAGCAGGTACTTTGTAGGGAGTCAGCAATGTTTATTGAACAGAACTGAAAAAAAAATGAAAAAAATTCACTTAAAAATTTCAGAGGCATAAAAGTCAAGGAGAATAACATGGATTAAAGAATAAGTGGACCTTTACCACTAGATGTTCTGTGGCCTTTTCTGGGAGGGAGAAAGTCAGTGTGAAGAAGCCAAAGCCTTACACTCAAAGGCCCTTCACAAACCACAGTGATGCACAGCCACCAAATCCTATGAACAGACTGGATCTAAGTACACAAGTGAAGAGCCAACTACAGTGCAACTTCTCATCCTTCACTTTTACTACTATCTCAGGTCTGGACCTTCTTTCTGAAAGGCCTGATGTCAGAGAGGGAGTTCTAACGGTGACTCCTGGGGGTCTCCTAAAGAGGAAAGCAAGATCCACAGGGGGCCTCTCCTTTAGGGCAATTTGCCCAGGGGGTCTTTCCCTGGAGGCCATCATCATGCTTTAGAACACCCATGAACTCTCTGAAATCATTTTATGTGTACGTGCCTTTTCCTAGGAAAAGCCATACCTTGCGTGGGTTTCTCAAAGGGATCCATGACCTGTATAAAAGGTTAAGAATCAGTAATTAAGTAGCTTTGGTACTTCAAGTTTGGTCAAAATCATTTGCTGGGTAATAAGCTTAAAAATGTTCTATATCAGAAAGGCAGCATGGGATGACAGAAAGAGCACAGAGTTTAGAGTCAGACCCACTTGAGGTGGACTTCCAGTTCCACCACTTAGCGGCTGCCTGATGTGGGAAAGTTACATAAACCATGTGAGCTCCTGTATATTGGGGACAATGATACCTACCTCCCAAAAGCCACTAACACAGAGAAAGCACTAAATAAACACCAATTCCCTTCCTCTCTTCATTAGAAGGCTTCCTTCCTTCCCTCCCTCTCTCCCTTCCTTCCTTCCTTCCTTCCTTTCTGGCAAAAGCAAGCACCAATGCTTTGAACAAATGCCCCCTTTTCAAAGAGTACACATCTGTCATCTGACATAAGTAACAAGTTGACATGCCATTGCATGGCCTGACCAACATTATCCTTTTACTGAAAAATAGGGAGCACATTAATGGGCTTTTGCACCATAAACAATATTGAGCAATGAAACCTTTCCTTCTCTCTGTTGTTTGTTGTTATTTTATATATGCCAACCCCAATAACCTAAAAATTACATGTAGGAGATTATAATCACTAGTGGCAAACAGTGGGATACAGCCCAAGAAGATGGAAGGGATGAGAAGAGCTTATTACAATTTTTAAAAATTTGAGCACCAAAATCTCATGTTTTCACAAAGATGCTATATAATCAACGCTAATAATATCACTTAACACATCCCAGAGCCATGGTCTATGTGTGCCTTCACAACCCACTTTTGCGTAACAGAGTTGCTTGGAATACTTCCTGTAGTTTTTATTTGGGGGTTGGGGAGGAATTTGGCCTTATGGATGCTTCAAAGTTGCACTACATGAGGCATGTAAGACTCTCTCTCTCGTGTGTCCCCTCCATCTGTGGAGAGAGGAGGAGAGAACAGCACAGGGGATGGAGCCAGGGTAACCAGGGGTTGGGGGCGGGAGAGGGGGAGGGGAGGAATGGTGAGATTTCATAGCATACCAAAGATTATAAAAGTCCAAAGGTTGATTTTTTGGCATCAGCTTTACCCAAGTGGAAAATTCCCAATTTTCTCTACTTGGTCCTTTCTCTCAGAGGAAATGCACAGTTTTGTTGGACTCAAGCAAATGCATCTCCTTTCCTAATTTTCCTGTGCTGGATGCAATACTAATTTACATCCACATCTGTGCTGGAGATCTTACAGACCTGCTGTTGTTTCCTTCCCAAGCTGTAAGGTAGGGGCTTGGGGTGGGGATGGGGAGGACTGGAGTTGAGCATGAGGGAAAGAAGAGAGGGAATGTGGTCAGAAACGTAAGGAGGGAGAAGAAGAAAGCAAAACTTCACCCAGTAAGCATTTTCCATACCTAATAATTTGATTTTGAAGGCTAGTCATATCAAAGAGCAAAATATTCAATATTGTTAATTCAGTTTTGCAAAATATATTCTTAATTTAAAAATGATTTTGCTCCGGGTGGTAGTGCAGTAATAAAGCAGTTATTGACCAGATCTTATTGATTGTAGAGTCTGCGGGCAAAGAGCACTGACCTTGCTCACACTCTTATTGCTTCCTCCCTCCCTGGCCTTCTTCATCTATGCTCGCTCAATAATATATTATTAATATATATTTTTAGCAAAAACTGTATGTTACAAGGTTAAGGGTTTCTTAGTGATTTTTTTCAAGCTACTCTCTGCCTTTGGGGTGTTAGGGAAGAATGAACTCGGTAACCGAGTGTCTGGATAGAAATGGCTTTCCATGAAAATACTTCACCCACCACTGGGAAGCACATTGTCACCATCCACTGTTTCCTGTCACGTAAGACGGAAAGAAAAGACTCCCTAAGCCAAAGGGGGTTGCAGCAGCTTGGGCAATGGTGTGCCTATGGAGAGGAAACCACACCATGGCTGTAAAGACCAAATTCAGGACACATCTGTGTCCTTCCCAGGCAAGTAACTCTGAGCCCAAAGGAGGGAAATCTGTGGTCATATCAAAGCCAATGACAAGAGTGTCCAAATCCTTCCACTCCTTCTAATAGCTCTTTCATGAGGCTTTCCCCAACACCTTCATGACCATCTTCCCTACACTATAACCGTGTATGATATGCAGCAATTGTTTACTTTCAGCATTTGCACATAAACTATCTTGTATATCCATCTGGTTTTTTTCCCAGGTTGACCTTATTTCCTTAATAAATGTATAAGTCTTTTGAAGGCAAACATTACGCCATATGTTCCTTCAATATCCTTTCAAGGACCTGTCATGTGCCAGGTTCATAGTAAGCATGCAGTTAATAATTATCACATTGGAATGTAAATAATGCACAGCTCTGTATTAAACTTCCTTCCAAAGAAAGCAAAGATACAGAGCATTATAGTGCAGTTTGCTTCTGCCCTCTGCACTGGGAGCCCCTGTAATCATGTGGTTTGCCTGTCTCCACATATGCACCAGGTGAGGGAAGGAAAAGTGAGAGACTACGGAGTCTGAGAAGCAACTTACACTGTTGTATCATGAGGCAGAATGTTCGGGTAGTTTGCTTTCATGTCATGTATGAAGAAAGAAGAAAGAACAACGATTATGCCTCCGCAACACTGAACTCAGAGAGGCTAGCAAATCCATACGCTCATGAAGACATGAGGACTGGAAGTGCATGGGTACAACTGTCACCTGCTCCTTCTGACTGGACGACCCCACCCACATCTCTTTGTATTGCGCCGATGAAACTGATACTTCCTCAGACAGCAGAAGAGACAGGTCTAAAAAATAAATCTGGATCTCTCTGATTCCTCTCACACTGTCTATCCCCATACCTGAGCTCCTGCTTTTACAATGAAAAGTCTGCTCCAGAAATCCAATATTCATAAAGGATAGGAAAGATGGAACAGGATCTATCTAGATCTCTTAGTTGCTGCTGGTTTCACTGCCCATTAAGAAGGGACAAAGAAAGGGATACCAGTGATGCAATAATGGGAGATCATGGCCTAACAGAAACATCCAGATGAGCAAGGAGGAAGGCTGGGCTCTACCTCCTAGCTGTGTGGTCACTGGCAACCTACTCAACCGGCCAAGGTCTCAGCAGGTACCGGCTGTTCAAAGAGTTTAACAGAAAAGAATGTGCGAAAGTACTTTTTACAAAGATGTGGGGAGGGTAATGGGACCAACAAGGAACAGCAAAGGGGCTAGCATCAGCAGGAGGTCTCTGACATTGACAGGTCTGAATGGGGCTGGTTAGAGCAAAGGGGTTGCTGGAAAGTGGCAGAAAGTGTAGGTGTGGAAAAGAGGTCGCCTATAGCCCATAGCAATGTGGCCATAGAGGAACACAGGCACCATCAACACCACACAGGCAGTAATAAACCCCAACCTGTCTCCTGGTGTCTCCAAATCTCATGTCAGAGCCAGAAGACAAGGGAGACTAGATGATATGGGTCTTTGAGGTCAGCCAACCAGGGCAAAGAGCCAGGCAAAGCAGCATGGGGAATGATCTGGAAGAGCAAATGGATGAATAGCCCCCATCTTTGCGCCTCATTTTCTCCTTTGTCACACAGGAATAATTATGCAACCCCACCTACCACACAGGGTCCTCTTAAGGATTGCACGTAATCACAGCTGTGAATGCACTTTATTAAAGTTTCCAACCCACTGCAGAGGCTGTGTTGGTGAGGCACCCCCTCTGCTCTCTGTGGAGTCCTCTCCCCGTGCCCAGGCCCCGGCCAGGGGAGGCACCCCCACTCCCAACCAGAGCCAGAATGATGTGAACAGAGCAGCACAGGGCTCTGCAGGTGGCAGGGAGAGGGGGGAGCTGCACACGCAAGGAAATAATAGAGACTGGATTGTTTATGCTTGTGGGACAGGGCGCATGAATATGGATAAAACCCTGTGCGCATTTTGCTAATTACCCAGCATCAGTGTTAAAGGAGAAAAGAGCCCACTGCAGATTTTCAAGCCAATTCCATCCCGTGGAGCCCGCCTCCACCTATGTACACACACACAAATCACCGCTGCCACCATTACACCACCATTTTTTCTCCTCTCGTGTACGTAACTGACAATGCCCCCCTGAATATGAACCACGTCGACCCATTTGAGTTAAATCTGAATTGACGGAAGATTCCAATTCTGCATCACAACAGAGATCTCAAGGAAGAAAGTCTCATTCCATGATTCTAGTTGACAGGAGCTTCTTTCCTACAATATCTGGAGTCAAAGCAACCTTATAAGCCACACAGGCAAAGACATGAGGTGAATCAAGGAGGGGAAGGCAGTGGAGAGACAAAGAATCACAGTTAGGTGGGAAGCCAAAATTATGGAAGAAAAAGCAAACAACAACAACAACAACAACAACAACAAATCCCAGTCTTCAGTTCCCAGTCTCAATTAAAGCTTCTTTCCTTCCTCTGCTTGAAATGGCCAAACGTACTGGCCAGATCTTTGGAGTTGGGTAGACCCAACTTTAAGGAAAGAAAAGATGGTGAATTCTAGCCTTTGTTTCCTGCCAGCTCCTGGGCTTTTCCCAGACAGCCAGTCCCAGGAGGATGTCTGCTAACTCATCCTTGAAAATCAGCAGGGATGGGGCAGTGGGAAGGGCCTGCTCAGGATGGACACTTGGAGGGAGGAACTCAAACCAGTTGGCTTGGTACCTGAAGTCCATCACCACAGGCTGCCAGGCGACATGCTCCTTTTAGCTCAAGATCAACCAAGCTAAAGGGCCAGCCATAAGCACCACTGTCCTGATTTACATGCTTCAGAGCAATAACAAAGACATGACCCTTTTTTTTTAACATTTTATTTATTTATTTGGCTGCCTCAGGTCTTAGTTGTGGCATGTGGGTTCTTCGCTGCAGCGTGCAGGCTTCTCTCTAGTTGTGGCGCGCGGGCTCTAGAGCACGCAGGCTCGGTAGTTGCAGTGCGCAGGCTCTCTAATTGTGGCAAGTGGGCTCCAGAGCACCCGGACTCAGTAGTTGCAGCATGCGGGCTTAGTTGCCCCACAGCATGTGGGATCTTAGTTCCCCGACCAGGGATTGAACCCACATCCCCTGCACTGGAAGGCAGGTTCTTAACCACTGGACCACCAGCGAAGTCCCAAGACATGGCCTTTTTACTTCATTCCTTACATTTGTTCTCCTCTACAAGAAAGTCAGCACTAGACTGACTTTCAGTAGACTAGTCAGCAGAGGCACTAGAAAGATGTCTGCGAGTCTGGAGACCTAGATTCTTATACTGGCTCATCCCATGCAGCTATGTGATTATGAGTGAAGCGTTTAGCATTTCTGAACCTCATTCTTACAGTTATCTTTACCTAAAAAAATTAAAAATTTGGCCTAAAAACTCCCATAGTTCTCAACTTCAAAACTCTGAACGCCAGAAGCTAACATGGATTGAGCTCTTCCTTAATTGCCAGACACTATTGTGCATACTTTAGCTCAATATTTCTCAACAGCCTTGTGAGACAAGTGTTATTATCCTCATTTAACAGATAAGAACACCGAGACCCATGGTAGTTAAGTCATTTTCCTGAGTTGGTAAGTGGTAAGGTGGGGATTTGAACCCTACGACAGCATATTGATGGTATAGCTTATCAGTGAAAAGCATGGGCTATTCATCCATATGCTATTCTACCTAGGCTCAAGACTTTCTAATCTAGTGCATCTGCCATTACATCAAACAGCTTCTTGTCAGTTTCCTGGAGGAATTCTTCCATCTCCAGATCAGCCTCAGAAAAACCAAGGAGCAATCATCCATCAGAATTTGTTTGGACCCCAAATTTCCAAACAAATTCTGATGGATGTTCCATCTTCAGTGGGTTGATATGGGCAAAACAGAACTTCTGGTCTCCGGTTCAGGCACACACATTCTATACAACAGATACTCAGTAAACATGGCATACACATTGTACACAGCAGATGCTTAATAAAGGCTTAGCATGAAGCCATACATACAATAAGTGCTCTATAGAGTCCTGGCACTGAGATTAGGAAACATGGCAGAGACTATGAGTTGGAATGGATGGGAAAGTAATCTTAATAGCATCAAAAAATAAAATAAAATAGTAAAACGAAGTCTACAAAGACATTATCAACACTGGTAGCTTCAACCCACAGGGTCCCTCTCCCATGCCAGCTCCACCACTGCCCCTACCAGAACTACCCACCAAAACCCACAATGCCTCCAAGTGCCTGAGGGGAAAAGCATCTTCTAAAAGCAAAGTGTCCTTGGGCCCAGGCTTCCTGCCATATTTCTGCCTTGGACTTTGCATCTAACTTTTTAGCAGGGGAGGCAGGAGCTGATTGGATTATAGGAATACAAATGGATTAATTTGGGGTGGATTAGATACATCACAAAACATAAGTCTGACTTGCATTAACATAAAAATGTCATAAAAATGTAGATGCTGAGGCAGAGCTTATTTGTGATGCTGCTAATGCATTGTTACTCCAGCAAAAGATGTACACAATATTTACACTGTATCTGACCACATAAAACACGTCGTATACATATGCCATTTTTCATTATGTAGAGGGAAAAGAGCCAGAGGGCCCTTCAGAATTCCAATTCTTGAGCTTCTGATTTTCCCTTCTTTTTGTAAATCTTTTTTTCCCTTTATTTTCAAGAAACAAATACAGTTTTAAACCATCATTACTGTATTTTGAACAGTTAATATTTCAAATTGTGACGTCTCTACTCAGAGGTAACAGGTTTAGTTGATTACTATTTGTTTATAGAGCTGGAGAAACCTGCAATCACAGGGAACACAGAAGGATTGCAATTAGATCTATTGGCTGAGAGCTGCACCTCGCTGACCCACGGTTAAGTGGTTAGCGCTATCAGAGAGAAAATGCCTACTGGCAGCTGGCACATCTGCACCTGATAATACGGGCAAAACTGACATGGCTACTAAAGGCTGCTGCTCTCCTCTTTACCCAGAAGCTGAAAACAGATCATGCTTTTTAATAGCGCGTCAACACATTTCTTCTGAATTAGCATAATCATGTGAGTTCTGGGAGGAATGGGGCACATCTTGACTGAGCTGCTGTGAATTCTTCAAATTATCCAGATAAAAAGGGATTTTCTTTCCCCCACAAACCTGAGTCTATACTCAATTTCTAGTTTATTAAAAAGGGAAAGGACAGGAAGACAGCGATTGAAGAAAAAGGATGAATCTAAGTGTTTTTAATAAAACACATAATGTCCCACGTGGGACAGCATGGACACACATCACCTGAGGTGGGATGGGGGGTGGGGAGGGTGAGGAGGAGTGGCTATAGCATAAATACACAAACAGGATTCTATCAAAGTGGAAATGATGATGACAAGTAAGAGCTCATTATGTACCTGGCGCGGCATAAAGAATCTACAGAATCTACCACCTCTTCAGGCCAACACTTCTATTCCCAGGCATCCAGCTCTTCTTTCTCCACCAATCATTTTATAGATCCAAAAACAAACAGGGTTGAGCAACTCAACTGGGAACTCTCTATCAGATATAGTGGGATGACCACCAGAGAGCAAGCCAACAAATCCCCATGCTTCCCTGGGACAAGAAAGGGTGTCCAGGGTCCTGGTGGCCTCTACTCCTAAGTAGGGGCACACAGTTCCCAGGAATCACAGCTTCCCTTCCTGCAGCCAACTTCTGTGAGACTCAGGCCATGTACAGCTCCTTTCTGAGAATTAGAAAAAAGGCACTCACTCTTGGCAGACTAATTAGACTAATTAGAACAAGGCAGCTCGCTTAGAGACAAAAACAAAACAAAACAAAACAAAAACATAAGTAAACTAAATAACCAAATGAAGAATAAGAAGAAAATATTTAAAGAATGTAAGAACTCTGTGTGTGTGTGTGATTGAATAAATTTCAAAACATACACACAGTGAAGTACTATGCAACTATTAAGAAACAAGCAAGCAAAAAAGGAAAATCTAGATAAACTGATACGGAGTGATTTCCAACATATACTATTCAGTGAGAAAGCAAAATACAAAAGACATTGTTCTATATGCTATCTTTTATGTAAAAAGGGGGAGGGAGATAGTGCATACACAAATATGTTTTTCTTTTTTCACATAAAGAAACACAGGGAAAACAAATCAGAAAACAATAGAATTGGTAACCCATCATTCCCCACTAAAAGGAATCAGGGAGTTCCTTGGAGAAATGGAAGATAACAGAGTTGAGACAGAGAAGAGACAAAATGAGCCTAGAACACCCTCTTAATCCAGAAAGTAAGAAAGTGTTTTAAAAACTGATGGTGGGGGCTTCCCTGGTGGCACAGTGGTTGAGAGTCCGCCTGCCGATGCAGGGAACACGGGTTCATGCCCCGGTCCAGGAAGATCCCACATGCCGTGGAGCGGCTGGGCCCGTGAGCCATGGCCACCGAGCCTGCGCGTCCGGAGCCTGTGCTCCACAATGGGAGAGGCCACAACAGTGAGAGGCCCGCATACCGCAAAAAACAAAACAAAACAAAACAAAAAAACTGATGGTGGCATTTTCAAAAAACACAGGAGCAGCTTGAAGCATAGAAGCAGCTCCCCACTAGCCAATGTCTGATAATTTGAGCACCAAAATAAATAACAAAATTTAACCCATTGTAAAAAAAAAAAAAAAGAATTAATCCATGAGTCCATATTGATTATAAATAGGTGAATAAGCAAATGAAGGAAAATTGAGGGCTCCTCCTTGCAAGAGAATGCTGACTGATAAATTTAGAGGAAATGGTAGATTGGAAAATCGCCATATTCAATCAACCATAAACAAGAACCATCAATAGATGTGAAATCCTGAGGTCAAAATTTGATGAGTTACTAGATATTTACATGCCTAAAGTGGGTCCCAAGATTGTTTATTAGTTACAAGGGTAAAAAACAGTAACTATGCAGTGGAGAAACCAGACAATACCTTGATCAGGTATTAAAATTAACATCAACAATAAGGGTCAAACATCATGTGTCTCTGGATGTGTTAATCTGAGAAGTACATGTACACAACATCCTCTGTAGAATTCTGGCCAAGAATACATAACCTGAATCTAATCATGAGGAAATATCCAATAAGCTCAATGAGGAATGTTGTATAAAATAAATGGTCTATATTCAAAAATGTCAGTGTAATGAAAGACAAAGAAACACCAAAGTACTGTTTTCAATTAAAAGAGAAAAAAAAAGAGACATGACAACTAAACACAATTCATGAGACTGGACTGGATACTGTAGTTGAGGTGAAAACAATGTTATAAAGAACACTGTTGATATAATTGACAAGATTTGAATATGGACTGTAGATTGGATAAAAGCATTACTTTGCTTTCCTATTAGTTGATTAAATTTCCTATTATTTGATAACCGTATTCTGGTTACATACAAGAATAATTTTGTTCTTAAAAAATATACATTGAAATATTAAGGCACAGAGTATGACACCTACTCTCAAATGATTCAGGAAGCGCTACAAATGACAGATTGATATACAACAAATATGCCAAAATGTTAAAAACTGATGAATCTTGATAAAAGGCATACGATTTTTCTCTGTATTATTCTCTCATCTTTTCTCTAAGTTTGAAATTATTTGAAATTATTTCAAAGTAAGATGTTTTACGGAATTCCCTAGCGGTCCAGTGGTTAGGGCTCTGAGCTTCCAGTGCCGGTGGCCCAGCTTCAATCCCTGGTGAGGGAACAAAGATCCCACAAGCTGTACGGCCAAAAAATTAAAAAATAAAAAATAAGATGTTTTAAAAATAAAATAAGAAAGTGAGGGGAAAGAGCGCCCTCTGTAGCCCCCATGCCAGCGTCAGTACTGCTGAATTTCAGCACCACACACTCCTTTAGCCAAGAGCCCTCTCCCAGAGCAAATCTTACACAGCCATACACAGCAGCTCCGATGAAGGACACCTCCATCCTTCCAATAAACCCCTTACTTGAGCTTCTCTGAGTGTTTCTGTCCTTTTCAATGAAATGATTCCTGACCAGTTAATCCTCACCCTACCAGAGGGAGGGAGCAGCATCCTAGAGCCAGATTTGCATCTCCTCCTGCAAGGTCTTGATCTCATGGCTGTACATTTCTCCTCTACACTGGGAACTTCTGATGGCTGCAACCATGTCTTATTCATCCTTACAGCCCAAGTGACTGACACACAGAAGATGCTTAATAAACACTTCAGTACTGAGTGGAGCTGGAATATGTTGACTGTGGGGATTTATACTACCATCGGTGTTAACAAGTCAAGGGTACACACCCCCACAGAAGCCTTCTCAACCGTGCTTATGCCAGCGCTCTCTTCCCAGACATGTGCCAGGAAAATGCTGGCATGACACACATCAGCATTATGTCTCCACCTGATGGCTTAGACACTCCTTTGGTGGGTCTGCTGTATTTTAAACTAAGCGTGGGGGTGGAGCAGAGGTAGAGAGGAACTTTAGCCCCACTGTAACTATCTACCCTAAACCTGGGGAGCAAGCACATCAACAAAATGGTTTAAGCTTTCCAGGAACTGGAGAAGAGAAGCAGGTTAGCATCTCTGCAGATCCCTCTACCCAAAGAATTACTGCCCCATAATTACAAGGAGGGAGAGCTCCAGTTCCCACAAACTATCAGAAATTCCTGAGCTCTAATTCCAAGCATTAAGAATTTGCAAGTCTTTCAGATTCTCACTCTGACCAGGCCTGACCAGTATATGTAACCACCATACCTACAACTGCTCTCCTTGTCTTTTAGGAGGCTTGCCTCAAAAGAGAGTAGAGAAAAACCAGTAATGGGCCACAGAAGTAAGTTTCTCCATCCAACTGAGGCCTTTCCTTGGGATTCCTTTACAAGTTCCTAGTCCTAAGCTTTGCAGGAGTTAATAAAAACAATCAGAGGTTGGATAGAAGGAATGGTTCTTGGAGAAGAATCTGGAATTGACAAGACCAAAAATAACATGAGTCTACCCTATTTCAACAAGGATATGTCACTACAAATTTGACTGGACCAAAGGCAACTAATTCCACTGCCTACCCAGAGACAAGAAACAAGCAAGTCTTGAGTCAAAATTCTCTTAGTTGAAGCCAAAATGCTTTTTCTATCACTATTTTAATAATTTTGAGGTTACACAGTAGTTACTACTTTTGCAAGTAGATAAAGAAACTTCCTAAGACAGTTTTGTAATCCATCTGCATGATAAGTGGATGTTTTCCAAAGCCTAGAACCCAGGAAGTGAATCCAAATGAGAGGGACAGTATAGTGGTCTTGAAAAGTTGAGTTATTCAGAGAGCTCTGTCAAAACACCTAGATCCTACTGGGATAGTTTTAGGGGAAATTCTTAATTGGATGGAGGAAAAGATACGTCCATGGAGCCTTTAATAGAGCAAAAACCTCCTTGGAATACCTCTGCCACCAACTCTGGCTTGTCACCTGAGGGGGAGGAAAGCCTCAACAGAATAAAGGAATGAATAGACCCTAACAGTGATTTTGATGAAAAACTAATTAGGAATATAACAAGGAGATTATTAATTCCTGCCAGAATCAAAATTACAGGCCTTATCATGTTGGAAACATGAGCATTAGAAAAGAACAACTCTCAGACCACGCTTTGAAAACTGCCACCTGGAAGGGAGTGAATGATGAATTTGAATGCCCTGAAGGGAAACGGAGGCAAACAGGGAGGTTTAACGCTAAAGAAAATATGCTGCCTAGACTTTGGAGAGGTTGCGGGAGTGAAAGGTCATTAAGCTGTTTAGGTGATTTGGAGAGAGTCAGAGTGGGTGATAAAGGGTAAAACCAGAGCTGGCGTGAGGCAAATGCTGACCCAGGGCAGAACACTGAGAAGAGGGATGGGGGAAGGGACACATTAGGAGTATGGGATTATCAGATCCCAATAACCATCTATAAAATAGAGAAGCAACAAGGATTTACCAGAGAGCACAGGGAATTATAACCAATATCTTAAAATAACCTCTAATGGAATATAATCTGCAAAAAAAAAATCACAAATCACTATGCTGTACACCTGAAACTAACAGAATAGTGTCAATCAACTACACTTCAACTTAAAAAACAAAAGAAACGAAACACATGTGGAAGGCAAGTGGGCAGAGGAACCCCAATAGTGAAAGGAAAAGGAACTGTACTCCTCTTCCGGGTATCAGGAAAAGTATGCTTTTAATTCTGTCTTAATGTTTTCCCAGAGTTAAACTGAATAGGTTTTAGGGTTTTTTCCTATTTTCTTTTCTTTTCTTTTCTTTTTAACTATAAGGGACTTTTGCAATTATATGCCATATGAGACCTGAAATAAATTTTATGGACTTTATTTCTAAGATGATAAAAACTTGAGCTGATTTGATTTAGTCCTTAGCTCCAGAGACATGAACAACAAGAGAATTTCCATTTTGCAGATGGGCCTGATATGTTCTCAGACAAAATTAGAGGGCCACTTCATTTGCCACACAAAGCCAGCCTCCTTCGAAGTTGGACTGGACACCGAGGAATCCTACATTGATGTTGGGTTCAGACCCCTAGAAGGAAGCAGCCCCTTCTCTCTACTCTGTCCTCACGTGCCTCAGAAACTGTATCTCTATTTTTTAAGATCATTTGTAGTCTCCTCTCCTCCCTTGTCCCCCATCAAGAGCTGGACGATGTTATAATTTTCTGTTACTAAAATTTTTATTTCTCTAAAGTGGTCATAAATGCTGGCTTGATGACAATCCAGAAATACTCCATATACTAAACACAAAAACTCGCTATGAAAATTGCTTGGTTTATTTTTGTTTATGTTATTGAGTTCTTGCAAATGACACAGCTGAATGTTTATCCTACCATAAGGAAATGCATTTTGGTATTTGTATTTTTGTTTTTTGTTTCTTGGGGATTCTTTTTTTTTTTTTTTTTTTTTTTTTTTTTTAGTTTTGCTTTAAAAGATAAGGGCAATAAAGAAGGAACTTAAACATGTGCATACTCATATCACACACAAACACACACACATAATTCTAAATTTGGATAAAAATTATTCTACAACCTTCCAACATATTATTTTCTTCTCTTCCATCAAGATTAAAATACCTTGAATTTAGCAATGTTAAAACACAAACTAAGATAGACTAGACCTTTCCCATTTTTTCTATATTACACTCACTCATACCTTTTCCTAGTATGGCTGTAGGAGAGCCCTGGGCCCTTACCCCACCCTCATGTAAGAGCTCTCCTAGCAAACAGCTGCCAGGGCAGGCTGGACCAGAATGGATGAAGCCAAAGAGTCCCAGTGAGGAGCAAAACAAAGGGACCACAAGAGAAGGGCAGCTTTCGTTAATACCATTAAGTCATATAAGACTCCTAAAATTATACTGGCAATAGGCAATTTAATCACAATTCATGGAGACTTCTGTTAAATGGCAATTAAATCTAGATGAATGAGTAAAGCAAATAATGGAGAAATAAGATATGAGAAAGACATATGCATGTAAGATCCCTTATTTTGCAATCAGATATAATATATGAGAGCTTCGGGAGTTGGATTAATAATTTGAATTACACAATTCTCAGCCACTGTTGGAAGGCCTGTCTGCCCTAGACCTCAACTGAACCATTGTTAGGGCCTCACTTCATCTTCTCCTTGATGAGAAAGAGAAAAGAATGAGTGCCCACATCATCGTTTTATTCTCCTCTCTTTAAAACTCTGCAGGGTAAACAGGTGTTACATCAGGTTGTGTTTTCTTAAAAGATGTCCATTAGGGCTTCCCTGGTGGCACAGTGGTTGGGAGTCCGCCTGCTGATGCAGGGGACACGGGTTCGTGCCCCGGTCCGGGAAGATCCCACATGCCGCAGAGCGGCTGGGCCCGTGAGCCATGGCTGCTGGGCCTGCGCGTCCGGAGCCTGTGCTCCGCAACGGGAGAGGCCGCAACGGTGAGAGGCCCACGTATCGCAAAAAAAAAAAAAAAAATGTCCGTTAGTCTCCAGCCCTCCAAAGCTCACAACGCTGAGTGTTATAAAGAGATGGCTGATGGACTTCCAAAAGTTGACAAAACCCATGGGAAAAAAATCCCAGCTGGATGTTTCTTTATGGGGAGCAACATGTAATCACAGCATGGAGGGCCCTTTTGAACATTTTCTGAGTAATAAAAATGTGTCATATCATGAAAACAAACAGACCTGGAAAGAAAAAAATCTTAACAGACCACAGAACTCAAAGAAAAAGCATCAGCAACGGATGGCCCCGCACACCCCCTGAGCAGTTTCTATTTTTGTGATTCCTGAGATTTTGATCACATGCCATTTCGGTAACGTTAAGTCTAATGAGGCCATAACTACTGAACAGCATCATGTGGATCACAAAGAGCATGGGCTTTGGGTAAAATTAGGTTCAAATCCTGGCTCCTCCTTTCTGTAGCGGGCATTACCTCTCCCTAGTTTCTATCTCTGAAGTAGAGAAAATAGTATCTACATCACAAAGTTGTTGTGAGGATTAAATGAAATCATGTATGCAGTAGGCAGTCAATAAACACCTTCCCTTTATGTTAGGTGAAGAGAGCTTGTTTCTGGGAGGATCCTACGCTTCTCAGATGCCTTTGATGCAAACACTCAAGTCAGCACTAGCTAACTAAGAAAAGGCACCAGGGATCGTCCCACAAAATAGAAACTGATGCACTAATTGTGGAATCAAGACCCAGACACTGAATCCTTTCCAACCATGGGACTGTGCCAGCCCCCTCAAATGAAACTTGTGCTCAGAGTTTGATGCTGGGGCAAGACATGGAATGTTGCATAGTTGGTTGGTTTGTTTCTCCTCAAATTTTTTTGTAATGCTATATTATATTTAGAATAAAAGCAGAATAATCTCATGTTTAAAGTAGTTAACTTATACAATATGCTAAATCAGCACCATAGCTTTCTCCTATACAGCAATCTGGTAGCTTACCTAACAGCAGATTACGCTTGTGACAATTTCAGAACAGGCCCCTGTGGTTTCAAAGTGTGTTCAACGGAGCCAGAGAGTTCTGTAAGGCCGAGTCGGGGTGTGATCTTCAGACCACCAGACAGGCTGACCAGTGGTAACCAGCTGTGTCCCTGGTAATGTATTTAGCCAATCTTGGCCTATGTTTCCTCATCTGTAAGTGAGGAAGGTGGTCTACCATCTCTAAGGCTCATGCAGTCTTCTAGCCATACTATTTTTTTTTTTTAACAAACTCAATTTTAACCTCTTCTCTCAGGAACACAGGTTTGAGTTGATAAATGAATCCAGAAAACGATAATGCTTCTAAACTTCCAAAGTGTTAGAATCATAAGGTAAACTATTTTTTCCTGGTTGATTAAAGAGTTAAAAATAAACTGCGGGTGCCAGACACTGGACTGGGTACTTTATCCATAGCCCTTCTTTTAATCTGAGCACCTGAAGGAAGAGAGGTAGGAAACCAACACATGACAAGGGCTATAGATTCCATGTACTGGGATGCGTGCATTATATATATTGATATTACCTTACTAGGGGGGTATCATCATCCAGTGCCTACAGATGCCTAAAATGCCAAGTATGAAGCACAGTCACAATTCAAATATAGGTCTGACAGCCTCCAAAGCCCAGAGTCTTTCCTGGGCTGCCTGCATGGAGTCAGAATAGCTGCAGAAGCTACATAATGTGAAGCAGAAACTTACCCTCTCTGGCTGGGCCTTAACAACTGCACAGCAAAATTCTCCAGGTTAAGCCTCAAAGTTCTCCAAAGACCTTACAGCTCTAAAATGCAGTGATTCTCTGGCCCACTCAACAACCACAGAAAGTAAATGTATTACGTATCTGAGAAGCAAGGTTCATCTCTATGTCTAATTGGATTTCATTGCTATCTGAATCCTGTTCATCCCCTAGCTCTTCCCTTTCGTTTACCACCCCTCCGAAATAACAGCTAACCTCCAAGGATTCAGATACTGCAGAATAATTCAAATTAATGGAATATATATTGCAAGGTAATATATTTCACCATAAAAAAGGCAGGACAATAAGCCTACGAGAGCTTCTAACTCAAGTGACTTCTTATTTCTCTTACAGCTCATCAACCGGGGCTCAAAGGACAGCTATTTGTTGATCTTTGAGTGTAAGACGGTGTCCTCTCTGGTCCTTTCAATTCAGACATCAACCAAAAGACCTAAGAAGTTATTGTATTTCTGGGACTTTCCTTTGTTTAAAAAAAAAAAGTGCAAGAAGATATTCAGTGGAATAAAAGAGAAGCATCAACGTTTCCATTGGTAATCTGGTCCATGTGTTCCCTGCTACTGAGGATTTTCAGAAGGCCTGACTGTCTGGGTTAATTGTTTAATGCTTTTAGTTAGAATTAAACTTTGCACCTGCTCTGACAGTGATAAATTAAATGTGCTCCTTTTCCAATACTGTTGCCCTCTTTAAGTAGAGACCAAGAAGTGTATCTCCCTTCTTCCCCAGCGTTTGAGGAATCTCTGCTACACTGGAGTGTAAACCAGCATAATTTGTCACCAGAGCTAGCGCCAATTAAATTGATTGCGTTGGACTGAACTCTGGGACCCCTAATGCAAGCACTAAGGGAAAAATGGGCTCTTTGCTGCCCATTCCCCCATGTGGCACTTAGGCATAGCTCAACAGTGGAAGGCTTTCAAGGTTCAAAAGGGTTTTATTTTCAAAAGAAATGGGCATTGATCAGCGGCATTTAAAGGCAAAGATAATTCCAGAGCTTGAAGGCTGGATTTGTGTTTAAGGTCTAAATCTCTTTCTTTAACCTTGGGGGGCCAGTATAACATAAAAGCAACAAAGAGATTAAGATTACAAAGGGTTTGCAAGTGTAAATGATGCAGTGGTATTCTCCAAACATAACACAGTCCCCATTCACAAGCCCAGGCACAGGCCAGCATTTGATCTGTTGGTTTTACACCTGTAAAAACAACTTGTGTTTATTTGTCACTCAGCAAACCGTTTCGGGCAAGAGGGGATTAAAAAAAAAAGGAAAGTGGAGGAGGAGTGAACTTGTTCATACTGCAGAGTTCAAACGGGCCTTCCCCAAACCGACTGAAAAGTAAACACGTTAAAGGTCAGCATGGTAGAGACAATCAGAAAATTCCCTCTCTCTGTCGGTGTAGCACACACCACGCAGGAATACAAGGAGCAGGACGCTCTGTTCCAGCCCTTGGTCATTCCCCTCATTATCCCAGCCTCTCATGCTTGGGTTTGTTATGTCACGTCCCACCAAGGGAGGCTGTAAATAAGCTTGAAGCTAATACGAGCCCCTTCTTGATCCTTTATTTATGAGCTACCAATTATGTGTTCCTCCATCTTGCCTTTTAGCTCAACTTCCCACAATCAGTCCTAGAGAACAGCACCATTTGAGTAAGATCAGATGTAAATCAAGGCTACAAAGTTAAGAGACTCAGACTCCAAATTAGCTTATTCTATCACTGCACAAGGTGAGACCAGTGGTAAGTGTGCCAGTTCCCTCAAGTTCAGATCTCTTTTCTCATCCGTCCTCTTTCTCCCTCAGCAACATATACCTTCTCACTTTATCTCCTGGTTCTTCACGTGACAAACTGAGGCCTTCTCAGGGACATCAAGCCTTATTGCTAAGCCAATGGAGTAACAATGGAGTCTTCCTGCTTCACAGAAAGGGAAAAACTGATGCTTGTTGAGGCTTTCAAGGTCAGATCACATGTCTGGGCACCCTGAGAAGGTTAATAATTTGCTATGAACTTAGGTGGCTAATCATTCAGTGCTCCTTTAAAACAAGCAAGCAAACAAGAGTTTGCCATTACTTAGGAGAGAGACTGTGTGCCAGTCAGAAGAAAAGTGGAAAGGGATAATTCAGGTGGCAGCTCTCTATCTCCCTAACCCCCTGAGCAATTCAGCTCTGGCCCCAAACATGCATAATCTACCCAGAAAATAAAAGCCACATCCCTCTGACCAGAAGAAATGTTGAACCTAATTACTGCTGCCTGATTATCTCTCCCAAAATACTGCTTTCAACCAGTCACTCTCTTATTCAAGGACCACCAAAGGCAACCCATGTCCTACCGCATTCAAGCCAAATTGCCATATCAATTGTATTGGTCTCAGTCTGGTACTCAAATCCTTCTATCACCTGGTCCTACTACCTAACAAACCAGATTTCCTAAAACTGCTCACCACAATTCCTGTAACTCTGTGCTGTCCTACAAACAAAAACACTCATTCTTCTGGCCACAGTCAGCCTATCATGCCTTTACTTGCCCTTCTTACCCATCAACTCTTAATTCTCTTATTTTATTCACCATCTACTGTGTCCCAGTAGGCCCAGATTCATTCTTACCTCCTCCAGGAAAACCTAAGACACTGACTTGAACCTCTTATCTTCCTCCTCTAAACTACGGATTTCATAATCTGAATTGAATTTAGCTCTCATTGGAGATCTTCTCTAGTTTGCTGCTCCACATATCTTGTTTTCTGAGATGGTTCTTTGCACACTTCAGAATAGGGTTTTTAAATCTATAGGGGCAGTAAGATGTGAAATCAAGTTATTAGGTTGCAACCAGAATTTTTTATTGAAATGGTTGGATAGAAAAGAAATGGAAAGGAAAGATCAGTATACTGTAAACAGCAAGGGCATTTGCTTTTATGAAAACTTTGTTTCTGACATGTACCTGTGTGCATATGTATAAACTGAAACCTAAGTGTGTGGTATTGTGCAATGATGTAAAATATATTGATAATTCTGGATTTAAAAACAGGTTTTAATGCACTAGAATGCATTGAAAAAAGCACAATGTACATAGCTGAAGTTCATGCAAAAATCAGAGTAGGTCAAAGGATGTCAAAGGAAATCAGACAACCAACAGCCCTAAGAAATGGAGTAAACTGCCTTTGCAATCATGGAAGCAGATCATGCATCCTCCCTACAGATAAGGGGAGTGTTAAGAAGTAATATTTATACATGATTTTACCATTTGCAAGAGGTTTCACATCCTTCATGTCATCAGCATTCCATAACGAAAGCCAAGCAGACTTTTTTCAGGATTCCCATTTTTAAAAATATGAGGCTGGAGAGGTTAGGTGGCTTGTCCATGGCCTAGAGCAGGTCAGTTTTAGAAAAAAACAAATCTTCTGACACAAATTCCAAGTTCTTTCCTCTGCCTGCTTAGAATAGATTGGTTCGTCAGAATCCTTCCCATTGTTAAGGCACTAAGGGAAATTCTCCCTCCTCCAGAAAGACCTCTCTGATAGTCCCTGTGACCTCACCCACAACTTCTAGCACTGTCCAGCAGGCATGGTTCTTAGTTGCTCCAGGTGGGTAATGTTTTCTTAGTAGCTCCATTACAAGTCCCTCGAAGTTGGGGGCCATGACATTTCTCTTGCTGACTTCTCATTTATTGTTTAATCAATGGACTGCCTCAGCTTCCCATACCAGGCTAGGTATTAGGAGCAGAAAATAAACTTAGTGTGGGACCAGGAATGGCCAAAACAACTGGCAAAGTTGGAGTACCCCAGTACCATGGAGCCCCGTCCTTTTATTTCAAACCACCAGGTATTTAATGGGCACCTACACCAGGCCAGCACAGTGACGAGTGCTGCAGAGTTTACAGCTTAGGGGTACAGACAGGCAGGCAGGCAATTAACCGAAACACACAGCAGAATGGAATGAGGTCTAACTCAAGGTCTGAAACATAGTCTATGGAGACAGGAAAGAGTGGGGAAGGGAGGATGAGAGAGGGCTTCACAGTGAAAGCAGTATCTGAGCTGAGCCTTGAAAGTCGACAAGATGTCCCCAGCAAAGGCTTCCGAGACTCGTCATTGGCTCCATTTGCAAGACTCATTTCAGATTCCCTGGAGCAGTAGGATCAAGAGCAACAGTGATTAAAGCAGGAGGTCACACGCAGTCCAGAAGGACATGCCCTGCTCACCTTCAAGACTTCTACCAATGTCTAGGCTGCAGAGGAAGTCAATCAGCTAAAGGTCAAAGATTTATCCCAGAGGCTGGCTGCCCAGGTCATCCTGGTGGTCAGCTCTGAGTTGCAACAGAGAAAGCTTCATCGTTGGCACCAAGGAGCCTATAAAAACAATTGCAATCACATTGCTCTTTTCCATGGTGTAGGCTGTATCAACCAGCGGCTCTAATCTGTAACTGTCTGGAATAGGAATGAGCGGATTAGCCTTTCAAACCCTCCCAGAGCAGGTCGAAGTCTGCAGGGCCAGTGCTCAGAGTCAGGTCGGAGCCACCCTAGAGAAAAGAAAGGCTTGTGCTTTCACATCACTGGGTTGGTGGGAAGGAGGTCCCTCCTCCTCCTGCCCTCGATTTGGCAGTTTTTCTGGTTGCAAGACAAAATATTTGCACATTTCTCAGGTGGCCCTGAGGGGCAGGGAGAATAATCCATCAACTGATTTGTGGTCTGCATGGACCCACCATCCGGGGCTCTCAGGCTCTCTTGTTCGTCTGTGAGTGCAGACAAAGGGGCATCCAAATACTCTTTCTCTGAGGAAGGCCAATGTGAGCCCCAATAGCAAATATTGTCTCTGGGAAGGATCTGCAGGCGTAAAGGCCATGGTGACAGAAACCTCAGCCTCCCCCGAAGTCCCCTGATCAGTTTTTGAAGGAGAAGCCGGTACAGCTAAGGATTACTCGGTGCAAATTTGCCAAATACCGGCTGAGATGATTTCCACGCCTCACTTCCAACACAGCAGGAGAATCCTGAGCAGCAGGATCCAGTCTTGTCTTTCCTTCACATTCCGGAAGCCTGAGCTGAGTTTCTGTGGGTCCCTTCTGTCATTACCACCCACTCACTTTGGCCTCTTTATGGCCAAGGATTTAAGACTTCCAAGGTGCTTATGATACGTGCAGCTCCTTCCCACATAGATCTCCCTCCCCTTCCCCAGGAAAGGCAGAAGGATTATACCCATAAGAGAGTCCAGAAGACTGAGAACAGAGAGAGATCAAATGATTCTGGCCCGGAACCAATAAAGGAAAGAAAATTCAAATTCTGAATTCACCTTTCCTAGCCTTTCACCAGAGGTCCTGTTGCCAGGAGCCAGTTTGACAAGCCACATTTAGATCTGAATTTGTATTGTAGGATAGCATGCATTCCCACGAGGCTTTTTGGGAGGACTGTATATAAATCTTCCCAACTCAGACTTTTTTTGGGGGGCTGCATTGGGTCTTCCCTGCTGTGAGCGGGCTTTCTCTAGTTGCGGCGAGTGGGGGCTACTCTTCCTTGCAGTGCGCAGGCTTCTCATTGCGGTGGCTTCTGTTGTTGCAGAGCATGGGCTCTAGGCGCACAGGCTTCAGTAGTTGTGGCACGCGGGCTCTAGAGCGCAGGCTCAGTAGTCGTGGCTCACGGACTTAGTTGCTCCACAGCATGTGGGATCTTCCCGGACCAGGGCTCAAATCCATGTCCCCTGCATTGGCCGGCGGATTCTTAACCACTGCGCCACCAGGGAAGTCCCAGACTTCTTTTTTTTAAATAGCATCTTTTGTTCCTCCCTGACATAAAAGTAATAAATCTCATAGAAAAAAGAAACTGGAAATATAGAAAAGAAGGAGGTAAAGATCACTCCATAATCCAATATCCAGATACAACAACTGTTAACATTTTGGTATCCCTTTTTTGTGCACATGAATTTTTTTTTTTTCCAAACTAAGCTTATACTCCTATATACATAAGTATTCTGCTGCTTTACACCTAACATTCTACTGTATTTCTCCGTGTTGATAGCTATTATTCTATAGCATCATTTTAAATAACTAAAAGATAATGCATTCTGGGCATGTGCATAATTTACTTTACCAATCTCCCTTTTGGACAGTTGAGTTGCTTTCAGATATTCTCAAATATAAAGAAGGCTGTGGTGGAAATGTCAGCTATATTAAGGAAGGAATGGGCAATATGGTAGACCTCTCAAGGAGACTTCATCCGTATTTTTAATTCATTCTTTCTTTTATGGACATGGCGCCCGGGTGAGGTTGGGTATCTGCTTCCCTGGGTCCTTTTATGAACAGGATATACGGCCAACATGCCATAATGACACAGATGGCATCACAAAGGGGAGAGAGCACTAGACTAAGAGTTGAAAGACCAGATTCCATTACCAGCTCATAATTCACTGTGTGACCTTGAGTGAATGGCCTACCTCTCTGAACACTTTCCTCATCCATTAAATAAGGGGATTGAACTAGATGACTTTAATATTCCTTCCAGCCCTAACACCATTGTCCTACAATATTGTTAGGGAGATAACACTCAAACCCCAAATGGTGAACAGTATAGGACTGTCTATTATCAAAGGTAGACTGTGCATGTCAGAAACACAGTTCAACTGTGCTGGAAAGCAACCGTGTGTCTCTAACAGATATGACCTACGTCACAGGCAAATTGTTCCCATAACAATTTATGGTTCGAAAATAATTTGTTTTGTTTTAATAATTGAGAAGAGATTCAAGATTTCCCCCATGATAAGGTCACTGTCACCTCCATCCCAACATGCTCTTGAGAGTGAGAGAAAAGTTAGGGGATTTAGAGTTCATGTGCCTAGAAAAGCACAGAACTCTGTATTATTTAGGAGACTCCTCAAGACTGAGTCCTGTGGTTTCCGAAGTGCCCTAAAAGGACGTTATTGCTCTTCCTCGGACCCTTCTTGTTCCTTCCCCAGGGGAAAGCAGACTAATTGCATCCATTTGAGAGATGAGGAGTCTGAAATTAAAACGCTCCTTCTCGAGACAGTGGAGGAGCCTCCCATCCTTCCAGGCCCTGGTCCTAGGCCTACCCGCACCAGTCTGACATCAACTATTCACTGCCTGATGTGGGCGTGTCTGTGACAATGCCCCAGGCATCCTCAAGTGCATGGCCATGAGATCCACCAGACAACATGACCAATGCTCCCCTGCCAAGACAGGGGTTTCTCAGCAGAACTGGGGTGTAGAACTGGACCCAGAGGAAGCAGGATGTGGATAGGCAGAGAGGAGGAGACGAGAAAGGAAATTCTCTACAGGGCAGGCCAAGGCCTGGAGGCTCTGTGCACCTTCCTCACAGGCCTTCACCTGGGTCTCAGGAGCTGCCCCTGGATCCGCCCTGATGTCCTAGGGTGGCCAGAGCCAAAGTAGCCACTTGGCTCACATTCAAACTGGTCTCTGCTCCTGGCATCCACGTTCACTGAAGTGAGCAAAAGCATGCCCTGCGTTGAACAGGGGAGGGGAGTCGCCATCATAAAGCTCTCCAGGAGGCTGGTGTGTGCATGAGGGGCTGGCTCCACCCTGTCTTTGAAACATGCAGGGCATGCTGAGGTGGACCCAACTCATCTTAATTCCTGCATCAGTGTACTATTCCCGAAGGGTTCAACCTCTAGTGAATCATTCCCTCCAAGCCAGCGAGGATAAACCATATTTTATCCCTAACTGAGAATACAGAACACAGCAAACCAAAGAGAGCTGGCAGTAACAACCAAGAGAAAGAAAAAAGCCTCTGGTGTGGGATGACACAGACTGATTCAAACACTCCGAAATTACCACCAGGGCCATGTTCCCAAAGGGAGCTCAGCTGAGGAGGGAGGAAAATTCAGTCAGTCCCAAAGCAGCCATAACATACGTGTGTATACAGATATAGATATAGATATAGACATATATAGATACATACAGATATATAAATATAGATATACATATCTGGTATACATATATATATTTATTTTGTGTGTATGTCTGTGTGTGTGTGTGTGTCTGTCTGTAGGGAGGAAGGGGCAACAGCAAGATTTTCCTGCCCCTCATTCAAAGCCGGGCTCTGGTTGAGGGGCCCACAAAACTTGAGATTCTGTGAGACTACACTCCTCCTCCCCTCCCCCTCCCCCTCCCCCTCCCCCTCCCCCTCCTCCTCCTCCTCCTTCTCCTCTTCCAGGACGTCTCTACCCCATCGCAGGCATGATTTTCCCAAATCTCAGAGACCAGAAGCTGGGCAGTCTCAGGAAGTTTCCTGATCATTTTGGAAGGACCTGGATATCTGAGAAAGAATCATGGCTGGTCAGCCAAAAATTAGGAGGGCCTGGAGGCAACTGCAAGGAAAAGGATGGTCCTAATTTTCCATCCCACTGACCCACTCACGGGCAGATGACGTGAACAGGAGCGTAGAAGACTGAGCTCTTGGTGAAGTTCTACCAGGAACTCACTGTGGGAGCGTGGGCCACCCCAAGGCTAAGCCTGGCTCAGCCCTCTTACTGTCTGGTCCGGGGATTGTAATACCTGCCCAGCTCACCTATCCAGGTTCTGATAATGCTGTATGTGCACATCCAGTTCAGCCAGCACCCCTCCACATGATACTCCTGGGAGTACAGACGTGGGGGTACAGTAGGGTCCCTGCCTGACAATTCAGTACAGACTACATACAGGTGTGTGAGCCAACACGTTACAATGTAAAGCAACAAAATCTGAATGAGATCTAAAAAAAGAAGAAAAAGAAAATACATGTACACAGACCACAGGTGTATTAAGGAGGGTGCTCAAGACTCTGTAAGAGCAGGACCTGGCCAGCTGTGGAGGTAACATGGCAGAGCATCTCAGCTGGAGGGGAAAGCACCCGCAGAAGCACAGTGTCTGTGAAAACGCTTTGGAGACAACAAATCCATTCTTCCGATGGCATCATCCAGCCCTTCACAGTCTCAAAGGGCTTTAATACGTATTTCTCATTTTGGCCTTCAAAAATCTACGCAAGAAGTGATTCCCCATGTCACAGGTAGGGAAACTAAACTTGTCAGAACTTCAGCATTCATTGAGCACCAACTACACATCAGGCAGAATAGCGTAATGGTTAATAGCTCATTCTCTGGCCACACTGCCTGGCTCCTCACTTACCATGTGACTGAGGCAATTTATTTACCTATCAGAGCCTCAGTTTTAATACCTGCAAAATGAGTACAATAATTGTACTGACTCATAGGGTTACTCTGAGAATTAAATGATAATACAGGGAGATCCTACAAAGAACTAAATGAGAACTTACAGTGTTTAGCCAGGTTTCCAGCACATGGTGAACAACTGCTCGATAAACCTTGGAAATAATTAGGGCACTTAATTGAAGTATACAACTGGCTAGCTGTGTGATCCTGGGCAATCTTGTGTGATCTTGTGACCTGGGTCTTTCTGAACTTCAGTTTCTCTGTTTGTAGAACAACTTGGTTGGATTGGGTCAGCTCTAAATTCCCATAACATTCTATGGTTCTAAAACACATCAAAGCCTGTGATACAGCATCTCAAAAATCACCCTTCAACAAAATCGTTCTGAACACTCTCGACCTGCCAAGCTCTGCCCTAGAAACAAAGAAACTCTCTCGAGGACCGCAGAACTTGAAAAAGCAGGCAGACATGTGGGAGGATACTACAGCACACTGGGATCACAGCTATCTACAGAGGTCACATATGGAGTCAGGCAGTGGGCCAGGGCACGCCCTGAGCTTCAGGGGGTCTCCAAGTGCCGTCCCCGGACCTGCGGGACCAGCATCACCTGGGAGCTTGTTAGAGACACACATTCTCAGGCCCACCTCAGACCTACTGAATCAGAAACTCTGGGAGTGGGACCCAGATATCTGAGTCTAAACAAACTCAACTCTCTAGGAGATTTGGACATGCGCTAAAATTTCAGAACCGCTGCTCTAGGATAAGAGGAAGTCTCTGTGGTTGGGAGTTAGTCCTTGTTATTACTCAGCTTTCCTCTTCTCAAATCATGGAAATCTAAGCTGGGACAGCAAAGGGAGGCTCTCTCCCGGCTCCCCTGCGCCCTATTTCCTTGCCCTGTGACCTCAAGAATAAAAAGTTACTGGGACTTCCCTGGTGGTCCAGTGGTAAAGAATCCACCTTACAACACAGGGGATGCGGGTTCAATCCCTGGTGAGGGAACTAAGATCTCACGTGCTGCGGGTAACTAAGCCTGCGTGCCACAACTATTGAGCTCGCGCACCTCAACTAAAGAGACTGCGTGCTGCAAACTACAGAGCCCACACACCCTGGAACCCGCGCACCATAGAGCCCACACGCCCTGGAGCCCATGCACAACTAGAGAAGAGAAAACCCGCACGCCACAACTAGAGAGAAGCCCGCATGCCGCAAAAAAAGATCTCACATGCCTCGACAAAGATCCTGCATGCCGCAACTAAGACCCTGTGCAGCCAAAAATAAATAAGATAAATAAATAAATCTTAAAAAAAAAAAAAAAGAATGAAGAGTTACAACCAATGTGGGGCTGTGGCCAGACCTAACCCCAGGAGAGGGTGACCTTCTGCATTCCCACCCTCCATCCTTTTGCCAAATGGTTCTCACTGCCAAAGCCGTGTCCCCAGAATGTTACCCAGAAACCCCATAGGAAGGACCTGAAAAGCAGACAAATTTCTGCAGGGACCGGAGGAAATGTGAGGTCACCTGAGGGAAAGGCCCGGGGAGGAGGAAACTGCTCGTGAGGAGCTAACAGGAGGCCCCTTCTTCAACCTCTGGTATTTGGTGTCTCCTGGTCTCATAACTCAAGGGCACACGGCGTCTGTCAGCCTGGCCCTGTACCTCCTCCCTGGTTCCTCAAAACACCACTTGAGAACAGTTGCATTACCACTCTCCTCCATTTCAGCACTCACCATCCCCTTTGTGTGTCACAAGGAGAAGGAAAGCAGAGGTGTGTTTTGGTTCTGTGTTTTAAGATCAGGCAGGGCTTTTTTTTTCTAACTTAGGAGAATCCTTTTCTACATCTGGATAAATTGCCAACAGGCCACAAACCCTATCAGGAATGTCAAGCAAATTACAAGAACCCCAGACCCAGATAGCACCCTGTGCAGAGCAGGACTAAAGGGCTTCAAAGCAGAATCATCTTCCATCCCAGCTCCCAATCTCTCCTGCTAATTCACTGCCCCTTCTGTCCCACAGTCTTCAATGAAAGCTGGTGAGCTAGTTTCAGGCCCCTTTCTGGGCACAAGGTGGGCACCCTGACTGACGGTGGGCTCAGGTTCTTACACAGCAAGGCCAGGGTCGCCTTCCTGACTTCCAGGCACTTCTAAATATGGTACCATGGAAGCGCCATGGACCCATTGACTCTCATCTACCCACACCCTTAGTTCCCCTATCTATGATTCAGGAGAAGAGAGATCAAGTAGGAAGGATAACAAAAGAGTGAATACTGCGATGACAAGACGGTAAACATAACAGAAAGAGAGAACATCTAGGTACTCAGAACTGAAAGGTGGTCCAGGTAAGAAGAGAAGTTCAACTCAGCTTCATATCCTCTGGCTAAATGGCATGGCCATCCCATTTTGCTTTTGAAAAACTGATGAGCATATCTTTGGATTTAGAGACAAACTGATTATTAATACAGAGGAGCAGCCAATGCAAAACTCTCCACCACCTACTGGAAGTTCCTCCTTTACCACTTCAGCTCTCCTCCGTGTTCTGGACAGCTGTCTTATGAGTGGATCTCAGCCTCAGGAGAGCAAAAGTAGACACGGACTTCAGACTTGTGACTAAATGATAAGCTTAGGTCATGAATAACCCATGACTCCAGCCCCACAGACTGTTAAAGCCACTTCTCTATCACCTCTCATCTGATCTCATCTTAATTCCTTTCAAATGTTTAAGAACATCTGAACTAAAATTAAGACGACCATTCAGTCCTGATCCACACAAGGACAAAGTTTTCTCCACAGACAGTAAAAGAACTGTTGTTTACTAACACTGTGCTCTGAATGTGAGCTATTTATTTATAAGAGTTGTTAAACTTGGAAGGGAATGTGGTTGAACGTGGAGGGGAAGGTCTGAGAAATCATCTCAGCCTCATGGCACAATATTGTCACCTCAGTGCCGTACTTTTTCAAAAGAAAATGTGTCCCAAGTTTTCTTTCTCTTCCTCTCTTTCCTCTTCTTTCCCTCTCTTCTTCCTTCCCTTCCACTATTCCTTCCTTTCTTTATAGTCTTCCTTCCTTCTTTTCTTTCTCATACTAAAGAAATACAATACTTTTGCTAGAAGAGTGATTGCTCACAGATTCAAGTGGCTGAATTTTTATGCATTCCTTTCTCTTAAAAAAAAAGGGGGGTGGGGGGCATTCCTATAAGAGAAGAGCTTATAAAGTCCCGTATCTTTGATGATAGTGATGCAGCAGTACAAATTATAGTGTTCAGAAAGTTTGAGAGACTGAAAAGAAATGCACAACGTGAAACACCAAATTTGCCTGTCAAGGTTTTTTTTATTATTATTACTGCTTGTTTCATTTTATTTTATTCTTAAAGCTGAGGTTTGCAGCTATTTGCTTCACTATAGGAAATTCCAGATCTAAGAATACTGATTTACAGCTTCAATCATCACCTGACAAATACAGCCCTTGCTAAGTGAGAGCTGATCCATAACAGGTATTTCAAATTCTCATAAGTCACAACATATCACCCCTAAAGTGAAGAGTTTCATTCACAGGAAACAGTTTTCCAAAATCACCAAATATTTTTTTGTAAAGAAAAAAAATTAAAAAGTAAAGAATAAAGGGGGAAAACCCTCCCATAAAGATAACTTCTTACCTGAATGTAAGACTCTATGTTGAAATATGGTGAGTTCTATGGTTTTTATTATTTTTATTATACCTGTCTCCCATATGCCAGATTTAACTCTTATCTTCCCTTTCCCAGGTAGTTTTCCAGGAACTGATATAGATGGGCTAGTAGCCTTAACAGAACACCCAGAGTTAACCCGTAAGTTCCAGAGCTTCTGCTGAGGGCTGCTGGCTGCTTACTGTCACAAAACATTGTATCTGAGCTATTTTGACATCCTACTTCAAGTTTTCATGGAACATGAGACCATTTCAGCATTGAATTATTGCCTCAGATCAATTATGTATGTACCCCACTCCCCCCAAAAAAATAGCTGTTGCTGCCACAACTGTTAATCCCTAGTCTGTTGCAGAAGTACAAAGATAAGAAATGCCACTCTGTCAGTAAAAGTCCTTTCTTCTTTGGAATTCTTTCTACTACCTTTTTAAAAAACAGAAAAGCTTATTTTCACTTCTTTCAAAAAATTCAATTACACCTGCAAAATTTATGCAGTTGTCAGTGAAATCAAAATATCTAGGTAATTTCTAGCTTACTCAGAAAAAAGAGACTAAACATTCAAACAATAAAAAAATTTATTTCAAAGATAGTTCCCAAGTTATTCATTTTGAATATATTTAATATATTTTCTTGTAAGAAAGATCTTTTTGCACTTAAAAAAAAAAGCGTTCTGTAAAAGTGAAACCTGATAGCCTTCCTAGAATAGCTCACTAATTTATTTTACAAAAACTTAAATGTCAAACTTGGAAATTTTTCAGGTTAGGGCTGTGGCTTCCGATTTATTTAGAAGAAACAATATTTCTTCAAGCAAAAAGATACCAAAAATTTTCAAAAGTATGGGGTGCTTTTGTGTCCTCAACTTAGTTGGGGCGGGGCACGGGGGAGGGGAATCACTGTACTACATGTTGAATGTTAAGGAGCAGCACCTAATGGTAAAATCAGGTATTGCAGGCTAGCTCTCTTAGGCATTGGAAATAAGTCTGACAAAGGAATATTAAGAAGGGCTGAGTTCTGAATGCTTTCTATACAGAAAATGGACAATTATCCAAAGTAAAATGTGTTCCTTGGTCTCAAGTAAGTACAGATAAAGGAGGTGATAAATAGTGTCTTGTATTTCTAAAGTAACTGCAAAAGCACACCCAATACAGTTCCAGGAGCCCGCAGACCTGGCCACCATGTTAACATTGTCTTCATATAACAGCCTCAACTCATTATTTGGTGACTTTTTTATGGATATCCAAGTAACAATCTATGGAATCAGTTGGAAAAATGAGATTTGATATAAAGCCAATTTTGTTAAACAGCAGCGATTTTGTAAAGTAAAAGATACTGATATCTCTGATTACTCTTGAAATAAAGAGGTAGGACAAGGACAATGCAAAATTATGCATAGTCTATTTTATTTCTATTTGGCTTTGAAATGCAAAGGCACAGTTTCACCGCACACAGAAACTGCCAACCCCACAAAATTCAGTGATAAAAATAATTAAGATTATTTAGACTCATAAAAAATTATTTGACTCTGTTTTTTTTAAAGGGGCTTCATCAACCTTTACTAACATACAAAGTCTACACAGACAAACCATTTTAAATGAAAGGACCTTTTTAGAGAATGGCATCTTTGGTTACTCACCTACAGGCTGATTTGAAATACATTCAAAATGTAGAGAACCATTTTTAGAAATAAACAAAGATACCCAGATATGCTCCCACCCTGACTCCATGCCCAGCTTATCTTGTGAATTAGTTTGAATGTTGGCAACCAAGTGAGTAGAAGTAAAGGAAAGAGAGCTCTTACTTCTATGAATAAACCATGATTAAACACCAGTAGATTATAAAAGAGCTGAATCTGTGGCCCTGTGAATTCAACAGAGCCCAAACCAGAAACTAAGCCTTTTCACTTTCAAAAGAGAGCTTCATTTTCCCCTAGATTATGGTGTTGGATTTAGAGTACACATGCCACCCTCAGTTCCTTGCCAAGTGACCCTCTTCATAGGCAGTTCACAACATGGCAACTTGCTTCTTCAAAACCAGCAAGAAGGAATGTCTCTTAGAAAGACCGGTGTTATAATCTTATGTAATAAAAATCACATGCATGTAATCACACACATTCTTTTACCTTTGCTGCATTCCATTGGTAGAAGCAAGTCACAGATCATTTCCTCTCTCAAGGGAGAACTGATTACATAAGGGTGTGAACACCAAGAGGAGAGGATCATGGGGGTGACCTTGGAGTCTGTCCAGCACAGGTTACTAGAAAGCTAACTGCAATCAATTTGTGGCAGCTATCTGGAGTATGAGATTAGCAAAGATTCTGAGCCTCATCTCAGCTCATTTATTCAGTAGCATCTGTTTTTTGAACATGTACTATATCCTCAATAAATGAGGAGGATACAATAGGGAAATAGTAGAGAACAAAACAAACACAGACTTAGTCCTCAGGGAGTTTACATTCTAGTAGGTGGAGACAGAAAATAAACAAATAAATATGTATTATCAGGGAGTTCATGAGGGGTTAGAAAGAAACATCATACCTTACAGTTGAAGAGATAGTGAAATCCACTTATTTTATGCCATCACTAAAGAGGCTGTGCTATATGGATGGAATGGCCAACTAAGACTGCAGCAATTTCACTAGCCCCACTGCTATCATTTATGAGCTTTGTGAACTTATATGAATCAGCTCCCCAATCTGAGCCTTACTTCTGGCAATAATAAAATGGAGAGAAGGTGGGAATAAGTGGTCTCAACAGTCCTTTCTAGTTTTAATTTTCTATATATTTTATGGGTATATTTTGCATAAAAACAGGAGTCAATCTGTTGAATATTCTAAGTCTAAAAAATGTTAACTAAAAATAAATTTTTAATTCTTTTATATTCCTCTTAGATTCAAAACATTTAATAGCAATCCATGACAACTTACATAAAAGAGCAAATGTTTTCCTTATAACTCCCCTCAAGTGAGTCTAATTTACTGTCTTTAGCCAACAAATAAGTTATTGATTTATCAAGGCAAATTCCTATCTGTTGTTAGTTATACAGTTCTCTCTCATGGGTGATAATTTTGATCTCTTTTAATTTTGTCAATCTCCAGCTCCTTTGCAAACCCCAAACAATGACTCAGGGAGAAAATGTGCCATGATAAATGTCTGCTGTGGGTGAGGAAAGGGTAGAATGTCACATGGCACATACTTCCATTCCTGTTGTATCAATAGATGTTTCTCTTTTCAGACCCTAAACAGTTAACTATTTTAACAGAAGAATGACTAACTCCAAATACATGCAGAAAACTGAGAAATTTACACTTGGAAATATGCATCTACGCTACCTGAACTAGGACTAATAGAACTCATCTTACATTACCACCATCACAAAGGTAAACTATATAAAGTTGCAAAGTATTCATACCAGGTTATCACTGTGACCAGTATTCTAATTCTAACCTTTCTATCCTTAACTGTAGTTGTTCAACAAACATCTTTCTTTAACTCTTTTATCTATGTCTTACCATAATCTGATCCCTTTGTGAGCTTATGCTAATAGCCATACTATCATAAACCTGATAATCTACTTATTTTGCAGACAAGACTTGATAAGGAATCATTCCAAAGAAGCATCTGTTCACCTTCCCTTACAAAGTCTTTACAAACAGCAATAGTGTTCAAATCAGAAAACAATGGACCCCCTGGCTATTAAAAAAGAAAAATCTGCCAAGAATCTCTTCAAGTCTTTGACCAATTAGAGTGCAACACGTTTTTTTTAAACTTTAATTCTTCAGTATTTTTTTCCAGTGGAAAAAATTTTATTCAGATTTAGGATAATAGTTTGGTTGGTTAATTTGAGTCTAATAATAAACACCATTCCATTTACCTACATGTTCGGAAAACAGATCTCTTATCCATTCTTTAGATGAGATTTTTCTTTTTACCCTTTTCTTTGTTTTCATTAAACATCTGTCAATTTTTCAACCTCAAAACTCAGCAGGGATAAAAAATTTCACAACATGTTATATCAGGCCAATACTAATATCTAAATAAGTTTTAGGTAGTCTAGTAATATAAAGTTCAGTAGGGATCAGACTCTTAGCTATAAAATAAGAATAAATGTATTTTTAAAACAATGTGTCAACTTTTCATATACAAAAAAGATTCTTAAGAAATTGTAATTACAGATATTTTGCCATAACCATTCTTTTACTTAATAAACTTTTGTTGAAAGCTTCCTCTGGGCTGGGTGCCAAGGTTGGTACTGAAGGTACACCTGACTCTATCCCTGCCTTCAAGAAATTCACAATCTAATATAACTGAGTGCTTCCAACACACATTTTAAAATTGTATTTCTCATTACCTAACAAATGCATCCCCAAAAGTCACATTAAAACTCATCTTTGTTAAACTGAGTCATTTTGAATATGCCATTTAAATAATCCTGTGGTATGGTGAATGCTTTTATAATGCAAGCAATACTTCTAATTTGGTATTTCGATTTTTTATCTTGAGTTTTCTAAGAGCTATATGTAATTTATTTAGTTAACCATATAGCTATGATATGTTGGAAAGAACACTTAGAGGGGAATAAACTTGGATTTAAGTACTGAGTTTAATCTTAGGCAACTCACTGTCAGCCTTACTGGGTCATTCACCACGTTCTCTTATACCACTCATTCTGGGGAAAGCCAGCTGCCACATCATTGAGACCCTGAAGCAGTCCTATGGAGAGGCCCATGTGAAAAGTAGCTGAGGCCTTCCAACAACAGAGCAGTAAGGGAGTCAACCTGGAAGTGGATCCTCTAGCCTGAGTCAAGCCTTCAGATAACTGCAGCCCTAGCTGACATCTGACTCCGACCTCATGAAAGACCTTGAGTCAGAGCCACCCAACTAAGTCATTCCTGAATTTCTGACCCACAGAAATTATAAGAGTTAATACATATTTATTATTGTTTAAGCCACTGAGTTTTTTGGTAATTTGTTATACTGCAATAGATATCTAATACAGTTTGCAAAAGTTCTGTGTAAATAACAAGTAGAAAAATAAGTTAGTAAGAACATCTTTTTTCAATCATTCTCTCAACAACTATCCACAAACAGACCTCTCTGTGCCCAGTTCTGTGCTGGGTCTATAGTTACAGTGGTGAGCAAAACACAGGCCCTGCCATTGCAGAGCTTACAGTGTAGCCAGGAAGATGGCCAACTACATAAATAATGACAATAAAGTGTGAAAAGTGCCATGTCAAGGAAATGCAGGATACTTTTGGACCCTATTTCAAAAGCAGCTAATCTAGTCCAAGAAGTCAGGGGAGGCACTTAGAAGAAAAACTTTTGAAGCTAAGAGACTGTTCAGATAAACAGAAGAGAGAGGAGTTGCCTTTTTCGCTTAATCAGCAAATTTGGAAAAGATGAATTTAGCATTGAAAAAGTCAGAACTGCCAATATCAACTTCCATTCATTCTTCCAGCCAAAATGCACTGAGTGCCTATTATGGGCCAGGGACTGTTCTAGGCTCTGGAGGTTCATCAGTGACTAAAAAGAGACCAAAATCTCTGCCCTCAATATTGTTCTTAAAGGAAGTATGAAACTATACTTGGAGAGGTGGTAAAATAACAATGGTTAGGGATACAGGTTTTGAATTTAGACCTGCCTCTTACTGGCTTTGTGAACTTGGGCAAGACTTTTAACCTCTCTGTGCCTCAGTTTCCTCAACTGTAATAAGAGCAACTAACTCCTGGGTTGCAGTAAGAAAATAAATGAGTTAATGCACATCAAACCCTTAGAACAACATCTAGCACATAGTAAGAGCTCAATTTATTTTACCTAATTTTTGTTTCCTTGTGATCATATTTACAAAGCCCAGGACTTCACCATTCTTCATTCACTTTCTCCTGTTCCCAGATGAAGAAAAGGCACAAGGTTAAATTTAAAATACATGAGATCCTCGCAAAGTAGGTCATTTCTGTTTCAGCATAAGGTTGACATCCTGAGTAATTTATTGTGTGAATAATTCTGAAACACAGAAATGCAAATGTACAAAAGTTCTAACCATGTTGCAGATGGAACAATGCTGCTTATCCAAGAATTCGTTTCATCTGTTAACCCCAAAACAGGCTCTTTCTATACAATACTAAAACAACCTGCTGAGAAATAAGAAATTTAGTATGGTCTAGTCCCAAAGAAACTGCCTTTATATTCAAAATACAACCTTTAAGAATAGTTTTGCATTTGATCAAATATTTTGAATGATTAAATACAGACCAAAATAATAATACCAGCTTTGAGAACAATAAACTCTGATTTCTTGTTTCCTTTATCCTGTTCATTTCTCTCCAGCCCAGTTTTGAATGGAAAAAGATGGCCAAGAACGAATGGTTCCTCAAAAATGTTTCATCGCTGGATTTCTTACTAACAATTATTTCATATGTTTCAAGCCCCAGAGAGTAGCTGTAGTTGGAACGCTTCAGTGAAGAGCCGACGATCACAAAATCGTAGACACAAAAGATGGAAAAACCTTTGAGGTCATCTTGTCCACTCCTTTCAACTCAGTCCTGTTCCCCACAGCATATTCTCAGGGGCTTTCAACAGCGACTTGTAAATGATTCCAGCACCACTGGCCCTGCCACTGTTCCCCTGGAGAGACCATGCCACTCTTTAATAGACTTATGTGTTAGGTTAATTTTTTTCCTTGATATTCAGCCCAATTTTACCTTCTATTAGCTTCATCCCATTATTCATTGACATACTCCTTTGGACCAAGCTAAGTATCTCTTCTCCTCTTTCAGTGTAGATACCTTGTCGGATTAATTATGGCACGTGCAGCTTCAGCAAGCCACGTTCACAAGGTCTGGCACAGTAGCATTTAGGCAGAGAGATCCTGGCTCAAAGGCCTCATTGAGAAATCTACAGAAACAATGCCACGGATGCAAGGAGATCTTTTCTTCTTTGTCCCTCATTATCTATTTCCACAGCTTGCTCAAGGTTCATGTTTGTAAAAGGCAGCAATGTTTGATACCCTCAGTTTTCCCTAAAATCCTTCTCTTTCTCTCCATTCCTTTTTCTGAGTCTAGGACGATCAGAAGGGGCCGCAAGAATGCCCCCCTTCAGATGACAGTTTACCAAGCCATGGTCTTTTACATCGCAATAATAGATCCCAATATTGACTCCAGCCTTTTGCCCTAGGACAGAACATCCCTATTCTAACTCCCTAGATTGCCTTGGATTTATAAAACTGAGGAAAAACTGGTTTCAACTGGGCTTTATTCATATTTCCAATGTAAGATGCCAAGTCTGTGTGTTGCTTTGGGGGAAAGCAGTTAACTCTGTGTGTGCACTTGTGTGTGTGTGTGTGTGTGTGTGTGTGTTCACGTGTGTATGTGATATGCATCTGTCTTTGTAAAATCACTTGTGGTTTGTGAATTTTGTAATTGTCTTTTGGTCATCAAAATTAGTAGTGACTGTGGAACACATTTTGCCACGTGCTACATCCTAAGAAATTTTGCCACATCCTAAAAGAGAAACATTTTCTATCACAACTCAATGCAGAATATGTATGTGTATACACATATGAGTATATAAATTTTAAATATATATATATGTATAACTAAAATAAAATGTCAGGAAACAATATTTATCCTCACCTAATAGTAAATCCTCTATTTGCTATTCTCATCTTTTTCAATTATTTAAAACTGATGGGGGACTCCCCTGGAGGTCCAGTGGTTAAGACTCTACACTTCCACTGCAAGGGGCGTGGATTCAATCCCTGGTCGGTGAATTAAGATCCCGCAAGCCGTGCGGCACGCCAAAAATAAATAAATAAAAATAAAGGGACTTCCCTGGTGGCGCAATGGTTAAGAATCCACCTGCCAATGCAGGGGACATGGGTTCGAGACCTGGTCTGGGAAGATCCCACATGCCACGAAGCAACTAAGCCCGTGCACCACAACTGCTGAGCCCACGTGCCACAGCTACTGAAGCCCGCGTGCCTAGAGCCCGTGCTCCAGAACACAACAAAAAGTAGCCCCCACTCAACACAACTAGAGAAAGCCTGCATGCAGCGATGGAGACCCAACGCAGCCAACAATAAATAAATAAATACATTTATTTTAAAAAGTAAAATAAAGTGAAATTAGGCTATCAGCACTGGTCTCAGCATTGGTAATAATCAACACGGTGATGAGAACGGACAAAGTTCTCTGCCCCTTGAAGTTTATCACTGAAGCCAGGGATCCTTCATTAACGCTGGAAGGCAGACCCCTTGCAAATAGTAAGCAGTGCTCCCTCTGGACATGAGGTGGTCCTCACTTGCTTCCTTCCAAAAGGATCCTTAAACCCTGTTTTTTCCACGGTTATAAGTGCTGCATAGGAGAAACTTCAGTCCAACCTTGACCTTTCTGCTGAGGCCAACATGCAATGTGTTTATACATTCAAAAAGCCTCGTAAATCATTTTGGCTTCAATGGAAACCTAGCTGAAGAGACAAACTAAGGATAGTGACGAGGAAAAAGAGTAGCCAAGGTAATCTGAGATTGAACACATAGACATTTCAATTGACGATTTGGAGTCCATCTCCAGCCAAAGATATTGACTTGCAATTTTCACCACATCAGGCCTCTGGATCATTTTAAAATAATGTTGACCTCCCTCCCTGAATCTTTTAAGCCTTAGGATATATGTGGGGTAATAAAAAATGTGAATAGATTGAGAGCTTGGTTCTTATGAAGTAAGATGGTTCACTTCAAGTTAACCTGTCTAGACATGTGAATAAAGTCTTTTAAAAGTAGAAGGCCCAACAGGGCCAAGATAGGTTTTTCCAGGGCTGTCCTGTGGCTGAATAATGTTCCATGAGCTCAACTCACTTCATGGAACAACTTTAAAAATAAGAAGAAAATAATAAATCCCACCATATGGAAATCTCTTTGGCCTCCACTTCATCTTCTGCCTCCTCTCTGTATCATAGCTTTCCACAGGTGGAACTAAATGAGCTAATATATGTAAGGCACTTAAAGTAGTACCTGGGACAAGAGCAGTGCTATATCACTGTGTGTTATTGACCAGACGGAGACCCCACAGGAGGCAAAGCCAGACTAGAGCCATTTTAAGTCCTGCTCAAGAGGACTGGGGTCTTGTGTGGACTGGATCCCTGGAGAATAGGGGACTAGTGGGGAGCACTTCGCCAAAAAGGGTATGACCATGTCAGAGGCCATGCTAGCCACAGGGTCTGGAGCCTCTGGAGGCCCCAGGAAGGTGTACACAAGGGAAAGTATCAGCTGAAACATCAGCTGGATCCAGAGATCCTGAAGCTGGCTTACAAGAGTGCAATTCCCACCAGGACTCTTTATGCTCTGTTCCCTCATCACTCCCCATGCACTAACCATGGGGGGTCAATTACAGCAGCCAGCCAGAGGGCAGAGAAAATTACCAAGAAAGAGAGAAGATGGGAATTCCCCCCACCTCCCACCCAACCACAAACATGCAACCCACAAGGGGCTCTCACCCCACACGGAGAGATGTGACCTTCTCTCATACTGGGACTCTAGGTTACTATAGAGGATTGGGTATTCTAAGGACAGTGAGAGAAGGACAGGTTCTCCAGAGATCCAATAAGATGTATTTAGAGATATATATACATATATTGTGTATATGTGTGTGTATATATAGATAGATTGCATATATATGTGCACATATCTATATATACATATATATTTATAGAGATAGAAAGAGAGATTTATTTTAAGAAATTGTGGAGGCTGTCAAGTCCAAAATCTGCAGGGTAGGCCAGCAGGCTAGAAACCCAGGGAAGAGTTGTTGTTGCAGCTCAAATTCAAAGGCAGTCTGCTAGCATAGTCCCCTCTTCCTATTTTCTATTGTCTTTTTCTATTAAGGCCTTCAACTGACTGAATGAGGCCCACCCACATTATGGAGAGTAATCTGTTTACTCAAAGTCATCCATTTAAATATTAATCTCATCTTAAAAATACCTTCACAGAAACATCTAGAATAATGTTTGACCAAATATCTGGGTACTGTGGCCTCCCCAAGTTGACACATAAAAGTAACCATCAGAGATAAAAATGTTTCATGTTGATGTTGATCATATCCCCAAAAATAGGCTTTTTTGATGTATCTTTTACACACACACACACACACACACACACAAAATTCATTATGTGCTTTATGTGTTAAATACATTTACATAGATATGGACTTTGTTTTCATATTTTGTTACTAATGTTGGATAGTTTTCTACTTACCAGTAGTAGAAAGTAGCATGAACACACCTTGTCTCCCCAAAAGATCATAAGTTGTGTGTGGGGAAAAAAAAGGTCCATCTTCCATGTCTTTGTAGCACCACCCTGGCACCAACACGTACGTACTCTATGTTCAACGTGTATGTACTAGCTGATTAGCCCTCCTTTTGTAACAGGAATGCCAGACCTCCATCCTAAATCACATGACTGTATTTTTAGGTAATGAAGTTAACAAATGAAGAGTCCCTGAGTAGAGAATTTCCCCTTTACTTGTAGGCAAAGCCAGGAGCGGAAAAAGGAGGGATGGAGGGAGGGAGAGAGGGAGGGAGGGAGGGAGGAAGGAAAAGGCCAAGAAGAAAAGCAGATGTATTTACCACATTAGCCATTGGGTCGCATTTGCCATCAGTCACCCTTTTCCCTTCCTCTGCTAAACAGGATGGCAATTATAATGACTTAACTACTCGTGGACATGTTATAAAGATCAGTGAGGTAATGCACGTGAGAGCATTCTTTAAAAAATAAAAGTGAATACAAATATCAGGTATTTCTAGACTCTGCCCTGGAGAGTTTTCCTACTAGCCTCCGTTTAGGAGGAGCCAACAGAGCTGATTGGCAAGAATGTAAGGCAACAGCCACGTTAGGGTGAGACTATGGAACTTTCTATCTGCTTGGTACCCCCACCGGGGTCCCTCAAAGGGAACATGCCAGCAAGGCCTGCTCCCAAATAATCCTCTCATTAGCCTACTGTACATACCTAATACTCACCCACTGAAGTGTCATTCCTTTGGGTTAATTTTCCTCCAAAGAATCAGCATATTAAGTTATAATTTACAGCATTTTCTATTTTAATGTGCCTTGGTTTACTGAGCCCCATTCTAACATCGCAGCCCGAAGAAAGACCATAGTTGGAGAGTGTAGGAAAGAGGGATCTGTGAAAAACCTTATTTTACAGATTGGGAAACTGAGACTCAAAGGAATGAATATAATTGTCTAGCATCACATAGCTAATCAGTGACATAACTGCAGCAATCTCTCAAACTGCAGCAATCTCTCAAGCCACTGTCTTCTCTCCTATACGTACTCCCTGTTGACAATTTCTCTGTACCAGATGAATTAGAAAAACTACTTTGTTATTAGAAATCTACTAGACTAATGGACTCTATTTAGCACCTAGCCAAATTACAGGCACACAACAGATACTCAATAAATGCTTTTTGATTAATTATTAATACAACTTTATGGTAGGGCACTAGTGTTATTTTTCCAATTGCTTTCACATTTATAATCTCATTTTTATCTGTATAACTAATAGGGCAGGTGTTACCAATTCAAGAACAGGAAGCTAAGGCTCTGAAAGGTTCCACGCCTTCCAAAGTAGGCAAAGAGCCTAGTTAGAACTCAGGTGTCCTGACTTGCTGCCAGTGTTCTTCTATGGCCCAGACTCAACAACACGGCAGGAGCCCAAAGAGTTAATATGGGTGCAGCAGCAGCAGCAGCAGATGGCTGCTTGCCCACTGATGGAGGTGACTTTGTATCCTCAGGAACCTTTCTCCACCCTCATGATAAGGGAGGGGACAGGCAGGCACTGGCTTTATGAGCTCGATTTATAATGGGGAAACACCGGGCTTGCCAACAGGGCTCAAGAGGCATCTGGCCTCTTCCTTTAGGATTCTCGGGGTTTCACCATCAGAGATTCAGCCCAAGTAGTCACATCATTTCTCCCTGTGTCCTCTAAAAGTTCTTTGGGGAAAATGGATACTTTTTTCTTTTAGGGTGCACACACACATACTTTTTACATAGTTTTGAAATTAATTATGTACATATGACTATTTTTTCCAGCTAGACTCTTGGACAATAGTGTCAAACCTTTTGTCTTGTTTTTATCTTTGTATCTCTAGCACCCCAATTGAGTAACATAGAACTTTGACAAATGTTTGTTGAAATGAAGTTAAGGTGGCTGAAATACTCCTTGGGAGGGGTAAAACATTAAGTCACAAACTCTTCAGACTGAATTAGCTTGTCCTGGGTCTTTGGTGAGGACAGGTGCTCTGGGACAAATGGAGCCCCAGTCTCTTGAGGGCATGAAGCAATGAGAGATGGAAGGAGGAGCTGGCTGAGGATGAGTCCCCAGTGGACAAGTCCTGACCCCAGAATCCCAGACTCCAAAACTGAGGTGCATCTTACTGTTAAGTCCCTTCAGTTCCATTTGAAGAGCAAGACTGTTCAAACATTAGGATTCAGGACAGAAAAGTTGCAAAACCTGATGCCAACTAAGCTCATGGAGGACTATCAAGGCATTAAGTCCCAGAGAGGGTCCTACAAGGTCTGCCCAGGCCTCACCCTCCCCTCCCACAAACAGGGGTTCAAGGAGAAGGTCTGGCCAGTATTGTTGTTCAAAGAAAAGAAGTGAGGCAGAAATGACTGGGGCTACCTGGGTGGACCACTGATGTCTTCTCCAGGGATAACTGGGGTGCTCATTTACCTTCTTACTTCCAGGTCAGCTTTCCCCAAAGGAGTACAAAAATGTGCCTCTCCTGGGATGAGGCCAAATGTTCACTGATCTGGACACAGGGCTTGGTGGGGTCTGATGGGATTACTCAGTAAGTGGAAAAGTGGAAGAAGGAATTTCCCTGTGCAACATATGGAAACAAGATTGAGTTCTGAATAAATCAAAACTGTCAACTGTTTGTTTTATAGTCACGGGCCACATTTTTGAGAAAGGGGAATATAGGGTTGCTGTTCTTATCTCTATGGCTCACTGTGGCATTCTTGGATTCTGTTTCTGTTCATCTGTTTGTTCATTTTAGTAGTCTAGTTCTTACTATGTGCCCAACACTACTCATATATCATCCTATTAAATCTTCCCATTAGATCTATATGTTAGACATTATTATGTCCACTTCCTGGGTAGGAAAACTGAAAGAGACAAATTAACCCAAGATCACACATCTAACAGCCAGCACAGCAAAGTTATCCATAATCAGTCTCAGTTGACTCCAAAACCCTTGCATTCTCCAGTATTCAAGGCCACTTCTTTGTCCCACCATCTACCTCCCCTGCTTCAATGAGCCTTTTCTAAGGACCAGTTAGGTGCAGAACATTGTGTTGGTTCAGGTGGGAGTGACAAAAGTAGTAGAAGGCCTGGTCCCCTACCCTCAAGGGCATCATCAATAATGAATAAAGAAAGTATTCAACAAATGTTCATTACTTGAATTATAGCGCATGATTAAGGGATCTAACTCCCTTTGTATGATCTGAGATATGAAGATAAGTCAAATGCATGGGCCCCCTCAAGATGAAGACTGAAAGGGCCTTATGCCACCTGGAAGAACTTGGAAATTACTCAGTGTACACAAAATTACCATCCATGGCTAAACATTTTGGGTTTGACCTTTTTTTTTTTCCTGTAGAATTTTAAAATCCAGGAATTAGGAAAGCCTTCTTCCATTTGTTTGGGAAATCAAGGTATACAAGTAGTCAATTTAAGCTAGGTCAATTTTTCCTCTTTAGGTTATTAATGTTAGGATCTTAGAATAAAATTGGAAAAAAACAAAACACACATTGAAAGAAAAATAGTTACGGGAAGGAACTTACACCAAGAATGAATCTGTATACGAAGTAGAGCCTGAATCATAGTACGCAGCCAGGCATTTTAAATCCAACAAATATTTACTGACTGCTTTGCCATAAAGCCCACACTTACAGAGTCCCAATGCCTTACAATGGACTATAAGACCCTTTCTGGGTCTGGGTGCAGTCTAACCTCCCAGCCTACTTCCTCTTCCTAAAACACACCCTGTTCCCCAGACATGAGCTACTTCACTCCATGCTCTTCCAGGCTGTTGTACCTTTGAGCACGCTGCTCCTTCTCCTGAGTGGATTTCCCCCCACTCACCATCTAGTGATTCATCTTTCTAAACCTTCTCTGGTACCTCCTCAGTGATGTCTTCCTCCACCCCCATATAATACTTGGGACATAAACAAAGTAGCAAGGAGTTCTGGATTGAGGCCAGGGTGAGTGCACTGCTGAGAATCAGAGGTGTTTGGGGCTAGCTGGTGAGCTGGTAGGGCAGGAGCTTCCTGGGTCAAAACTTTTCCTACAGGAGATGCAGTCAGGTAGGAGTTCATCATTGGGGCAGGAGTCATCAAGCAGGGTGGGATGTCTCAACTGCAACCCCCAATGACCTTGTGTCTGGTTCCCAGGGTCAGAGATGGCTATCAGTAAACCCTAAAAGCTCTATTCCCTCCAAAACCTCTGCAGGATGTTGGAGGCAGTTCCCTTGGGTTCCTCTATCGGTGTATGTCGGGTGGTGTTCGCACCACAAGGAGGCTACAGTCGAAGCAGCGATTGTGGCCAAAGAAGGGAGGGGTGGGGAGGGCATTTGCAGAAGGGTAGCATCCAACAGCAAGGACAGCTGAGCCCAGAGGTTGGGGTCCAGAGAGTGGCCATGACAGAATCAGAGGAAGGAGAAGAATGGGTAGATGTCCTTCAGCTGATCAGACTTGGGTGTGAGCACACAGGAGACAGCTGGGGAGCCCAACGCCAGGACGGGCTTCCCACGGAGCTGCGGCAGGAACAGAGAACGGTGACACATGACATACAACACTATCAACTTGTTTGGTGTTGAATGAATGTCCATCTCCCACCCTGCCCTTTCTAGAAAGAAAAAGCCACAGAGGCCAAAAAAGGAAGTGATCTTGCCTAAGTCTTTTGTACCCCTCCAATGGAAACTTGCATAACATCTGACACATAGTGCCTGGTATTCAAGACATGAATGAATGAATGAATGGCTAGGGACAACGTTAGGGACATTGTGTTCATCTCAGGAAAAGTAAACAACATAAACAAGAACACAGAGATGGGATTGAGGAGGACATGGAGAGAAAACATCAGGCTGACTCAAGTTAAAAGTGAGTATTAGGGAGTGGTGAGAAGTTAAATTAGAGGGGGAGGTTGGGGCTAGGGATGGAGAGCCTGGAAACGAGAAGGAGAGGAGTTTAGGCTTGGGGCAACAAGGCATACAAAAGTATTTGGAGCCAAGGCTTATTCTATACACCAACCAGTTTGTGGTCAGTGAGAAAAAAAAAATGTAACTTCAGTCAAACATTTGGTTTGTTAAGTTCTCTATGAGGTTAAACGATCAGTTGAAAAGTTGTTCTCTCAACCAGTTAATTTACTTAGTTTTCAGATTTTCAGGTTTGGTTGTGGGGCAGGGGGGTGTATTTTTATTTATTTATTTTTTATTGAAGTATAGTTGATTTACAATATTGTGTTAGTTTCAGGTGTACAGAAAAGTGATTAGTTTATACATATAAATATGTATATATCTATATTCTTTTTTTCAATTCTTTTCCATTATAGTTTGTTACAAGATATGGAATATAGTTCCCTGTGCTATACAGTAAATCCTTTTTATCTATTTTATCTATGGTAGTGTGCATCTGTTAATCCCATACTCCCAGTTTATCCCTCCCCACCCATTCCCCTTCGGTAGTTTGTTTTCTATGTCTGTGAGTCTGTTTCCGTTTTATACATAAGTTCACTTGTACTGTTTTTTAGATTCCACATATAAGTGATATCATATAATATTTGTCTTTCTCTTTCTGACTTACTTCAGCTAGTATGATAATCTCTAGGCCCATCCATGTTGCTGCAAATGGCATTACTTCATTCTTTTTTTTGGCTGAGCAATATTTCATTGTATATATAAACCACATCTTCTTTATCCATTCATCTCTTCATGGACACTTGGGTTGCTTCCATGTCTTGGCTATTGTAAATAATGCTGCTATGAACATTGGGGATGCAGGTATCTTTTTGAATTAGAGGTTTCGTCTTTTCCGGATTTATGCCCAGGAGTAGGATTGTTGGAGTTATCGTATGGTAACTCTACTTTTAGTTTTTTAAGGAACCTCCATACTGTTTCTCCATAGTGGCCACACCAATTTACGTTCTGGGGGGATATTTTGAGGACAAGGTGCAAGTTTGTTTTTTGTTGATTTAATTGTACAGACATAATGTTCATGTTAAGCCTGTTTCGTAGACAAGAACAATGAAGATCAGAGAAATGAAAAGAGCTTCCAATGAGACTTGGCATCAAATAGACTCCCACATACCTGGTCTGATTGCTGGGCCAAGAGTCTTCTCCAACTCTGCTCCCTTCATGTGGATATTTGAGTGAGTAGCCTATCTCCACTACATGTCTGTGCAGTTCTCAGAGCCTTTTATAACTGAATTGCTCCATTTCTGGCTTCACTCACCTCACAAGCCCCCAGTTACTGAAATCACCAGTGAGACATTAATTAAGATTTTTCAGAATTACCACACTTCATCAGAATCTGCTTTAAGTTCCAAAAGATTCCTCTGCAATCTGCTTTATTCTGTTTCTTCTTTGGCTTGTGAGCAAAGTCTGGTAGGGCTGAAGGAGACAGAAGAGGAGGGAGGGAGAGAGGAGCAGGACAGTTTGTTTCATGTTAGGCAGCCCTCTTATCCTGGGTTTCCCCAACCTGAGAGGGAGCAGATTTCATGATGCTTACTGGGAGATTTCCCTTCCAAATTTCTTTAAAACCCTCTGAAAATCAATTAGAACGGCAGAAAGAAAAAGGGAAGAAGGGACAGAGGGAAGGAAAACAAACAGTCCCCCCGGTGTTAGGTCTTCTCTCTGCCCCTATGGAGATGGCTTCCAAGTAATTCGTGACCACTTAACACATCTGCCCCAACTGTTACACATGCCCTTCAAATTGGCTTAGAATTTTACTACATTTTTAGCTAATAAAATTCTCCTGATTCACAGAAAATGCTCTCCAGGTAGAGCATGCATTGCCCCAACTCCCCTTCTGAAACTTGCTCATTGTAGGTAGGTGTGCCATTATTGGCTGATTACATTTTATAGATGATTTCCCTTTTCCAAAACAGATGTTTCCAAAGTCTTGTCTCCATGACCAAGTGCCAAAGGCCCAGTCCTCATAAACCATTTAAAAGGAGCCAGTGAGAACATTCACTGTGGAAAAGGTAGTACATACCCCTATGCAGATCCAGGATAGTTTTTTAAGGTGATTTAATTATAATGATACTAACTTGATGGTCATATTTCTAATAGGGGAAAATATTAAGACTTTTAGGTACTTTTATGGTCATGTATTATTACACCACTGAGAAATGGCTTTTTATCCAGGTATCCATACCTGATTATAATAATGAAAATAATGTTATATATTTATAGGCCCCAAATTGCAAAGGCCCTTCAGTGCTTCATATCATCATCATTATTACTGTAACAGTTAATTATACACAGACAGTCTGGGCATGCAAGTAAGAACACTTGTCTATAATCTGACTCATTCACAATGGTAAGGCCAGTGGTTCGAATCCTGGGAAGGTGGCTGCTGCTTCACAAACGTCTCATGTCAGCAGGAATGGAGGTGATGGTCTCACAGGGAAGGGAAGGTTGAACTTTCAACGCTGCTGCCAGAACTCTGACCTGGGGATGAGCCTTCGATGGGACTGGCCTGAATTGGCTGGTAACCACTTGGTTTGGAGACCTCTGAGACCGTCCCAATTTCAAAGACTTTTCTCTTTGGACAGTATATTTGTTTGCTAGAGAGGCCATAACAAAAAAAGCACAGGCTTGGTGGCTTAACTAACAAATTTATTTCCTCACAGTTCCGGATGCTAGGTGTCCATCACCAAGGTGTTAACAGAGTAGGTTTCTTCTGAGGCCTCTGTGCGTGACTTGTAGATGGCTGTCTTCTCCCTGTGTCTTCATATGGTCTTCCCTCTGTGTGTGTCTGTGTCCAAATCTCCTCTTCTTACAACACCAGCCATATTAGATAGAGCCCACCTTAATGACCTAATTTTAACTTAGTTACCTCTCTAAAGACCCTATTTCCAAATACAGTCACATTCTGAGGTACTGAAAGTTAGGACTTCAACGTATGAATTGGGGGAGGGGGGCATAAAACAGCCCATAGCAGACAGTATTCCAATTCTGGGCTAAGAAAATATGTATTGTGAGTATGATCCATACAGTCCCTTCCACCCAATCTTCAACCAAAATCTGGCCTTCTAGTTAGAAAGGTGAGAGGTAGAACATTTCCCCATGATTTTCCCATGGCTCCCTTCCCTTGGTTCCCATTCTGTGTTAAGTCCAAAGTCACCTCCTCAGAGAGGCCTTCTCTGACTGCAGAAACTAATATTGTTGTGCACCCCAGATCACAATACTCAATTTACTTTTGTCTTAGCACTTACCACTATCTGAAATTGCCTTGTTCCTTTGTTTACTTTGCACAGTTCATCTTTCCCACTAGACTCTAAATGCCAAGGCAGCAGGAACCTTTTCATGGTTTATAGCTTTATAGTTATAGTCCAGCGCCTAGCAAAGAGTCTAGCACACAGTTGGGATCAAAATATGTTTGTAAATGACTGATTTTAAAGGGTAACAAGAAGAGGAATGATAAAAGGGGGATGTAGTCTGCCTGGAGAAAGGACAGAAGGCTGTTTCCCAATAGTTTTCCAGACGGCTTTCGTTCCTTGGTGAACGTACCAAGACCCAGACATAAAGGCTCAGGGACCAGGTTTGTCAGCACCCAAAAGACAAATCTATACTTAGAGGAGGACCTGCATGATACCGAGCTCACCAGGCTGATGTACTAAGAGGGATGCTTTTTTAGTAATTCACGCTGAGCCAGAACTGTCCCAAGGACTGGATACTTAAAACGCATGGACCAGCACTTTCTACCCATGCAGATAGGCCTATAGGGGAAGCCAAACATAACCACAAGGTGATACGTGGACTCTGAGAAGGGGAGTGTGATTGACTGAATATTTAATCACATCTAGCTAAATATTCTGATCTCACAATAGGAATGGTCTTGCCAATCGCACTGGAAGAGGCATATTCCAGTGGCAAAGGCTCCTGGCCAGTGCTTTCAGGGACAATGACAGCATTTGCTTCAAGGGCTTTCCAGCCAATCCCTTTTCTCACCGAGGCGTTCTTGCTTTGGGCCCAAAGAGAAAAGCACAGAGAAAAAAGAAGCATCAAAAGTTAACCAATAAGCAAACCTCACTGTTTCCTCACTATAAACCATCTTCTCCCCAAAATCATTCCACCAGAAAGCACCAATTTAAGAACTTATTGTGTTATCCCGACAGCCAGTTTCTGAAGAGAAGAGATTATAATCTATTGATGAGGAAAGGAAGAGGGATATGTACTCTCCCTGGGGGCTAAAAGATTTAATATTTTTGTTTGGTTACTTTTTTTGGTGATTTTACTTCTCTCTTCTTGTTTGGCTCCTGAGCCACCAATGGCTGGAGAAGGTATCGGTTTGTCAGGGATGCACTGCAGAGCCTGCCCAGAGTATGTAAGTGATAAATGTACTTATGTTAGCTGTTATCACTCTGGAGCCAGCAAGCTGGAGGGTAGGTATATTAAGTCAGATCATTCCCAAACACGGTGGGAGAAAGAGAAGATAGAATGGAAGAGTTTATTTTGTTTCTCCCAGTAGGTCAGTTTTAGAATCACAAAGTGCTCTGGGGTCACTTGGAAAATAAAGAAAACGGAATGTATCCGACTGCTGCCCAGGCTGAGGAAGCAAATCCCCAAATCACACAGAACTAGGAAGGATTTGGTTTCATTAAAAGCAGCCACTGGCATTTGGCCCCTGAAGATGAAAGCAAAAGCCCCTTAAACAGGCTCGAACACAAGCTGAATTTCCGGACAAGTCCCCGGGGTGCCAGGATCGTTTCAAAGCAAGGCATGAACGTCCACATCTTCCCAGAGATTGGAAAAAGCAGGGAAGTTCCAAACACATTTATCCCAATAGGAGGAGGAAACAACATGCTGGGTGCTACAGAGACTCTTCAATTAAACTCATAACAACCATATCCAGGTTCCTATTCCCATTTTACTGGTGAGGACACCGAGGCTTCCGTGAGGTTCTAGGGCATGCTGAGGTTCACATAAGTGGCAGTCCCAGAAATCCAACAGATGTCTTTCTCTTTCTTCCTTCCTTTGGGCTGCATCAGGTCTTCGCTGCTGCAGGCGGGCTTTCTCTAGTTGCAGTGAGCGGGGGCTACTTTTCATTGTGGTGCACAGGTTTCTCATTGCGGTGGCTTCTCTTGCTGAGGAGCATGGGCTCTAGGTGCATGGGCTTCAATAGCTGTGGCACGCGGGCTCAGGAGTTGCGGCTTGCAGGCTCTAGAGCTCAGGCTCAGTAGTTGTGGCGCATGGGCTTAGTTGCTCCGTGGCATGTGGGATCTTCCCAGACCAGGGCTCGAACCCATGTCCCCTGCATTAGCAAGCAGATTCTTAACCACTGCACCACCAGGGAAGCCCCCAACAGATGTCTTTCTGACATGAAAGTCCAAGTTCTCTCAACCACGTAGAAAAATGAATATTTCCAAGTCAGTGGGTCAGATTCTCACCAGGCCTAACCTCTCATGTCATCATAAATCAGGCCCTTGGGCCTTTTATCAATACTTTGAGTCCACCGAAGTTTATACTCTGTGCTAACGGAGTTCCCAGAACCAACTAGTAAAAGCCTACGTCCCAGCTCAGTGCCTGGATGGGGAAGCTCATTTACCAGTTTGGGTGTTTATACCGACCTTCCTCTAAAAAGGACAGAAGTTGGCTCGCCAAGATGACAAAAGGGGTAAATATGAAGCCAGGAAGTATGCATACCCTAATGACATATGCTTTTATGCATGGGAGGCCACAGACCTGAGGTTCTGAACTTTCTAGCAAAAAAAAAAAAAGGGGGGGGGAGGAAGGAGGGAAGAAAGGAAAGAAGGGAGGGCAGGAGGAAAAATATAACTTATCAGATTCCTTGTGTCCACAAAATTAAAAAAGAAAAACACCAGATGAAATAACACCAGTATCTCCAACGTCCCTATAGTAACAGACTAAGGACATACTGCATAGAGCTGTCTGTTAGGTTAGCTCTTATCCTACAGAACGTTTCAGTAAAAGCAGTTCTGTAGGGATTCGGGCCATGTTGTCTCCTAAGTGCCCTGCTTGGCTCCATGCTATGACAGCAGCCAGCATCTCAGTTGCAGAAGCCTGAGACCACACTCTCTTCCCAGGGACATCTCATACCTGTTCTGGGTTGCAAGGAAGGTCACCAGAGAATGTGCATGGATCCCTGCAACCCCACCCTAGGAGAAAAACATCAGCCTTCTGGAAGTTAGATGTCAGCCCCACCATTTCCAGTCCCAAGGTGATTTTGAGAGTATTCCCAAAGGCCAAGAGTCACACCTAAGGGGGTGAAAGCTCCTTCCTTCCCTTCAGAAGTAGCTCTGGTCCTGGGAAAGCTACTTCTTAAGGGTCTATCTGAAGTTTCCACCTAAAATAGTGCCCACCAAGACCTGGCTTCTGGTTTAAAGGGTTCTAGAAATTTGACTTTTCTCTCAACATACTCTCCTTGTAGGAGCTCCTAAATCCCAAGGAATAATCTAATTTGTCCGATGATTTCCAGCCTGAGTTTGCAGGCCCAGTTTAAGTCTGCACACAACCTTTATTTCCTGCTCCAAAATTTTGCACTCTCTTCCCTCTCACTACACCCCACCTGGAACAGCAAGGGGGCAAGGAGACACCCTCGCTGCCCCTCTGCCATGTGGGAGCGGGGCAGGGAGGTGCCAGAATGTGGAGCACTGGGAAGAGGCATGTCAGCACGCACGGCTCCTGTACCTGTTGTTGGACAAGGCTTAACAGAACCCTCTCCTGGCCTCGCTCTCCCGCATGGTGTGCACTTCAAGAGGTGAATCCAAGTTCCTTTTCCAGCCAGGGTTTCTGAGTGTCTCCACGTTGAGAGGTGCAGCGCTTGACATTTGGCTGCCGTGCTGCCGCGAGCACGTCTGATCCTGCACAAGGCTTGTGGAGATCAGCATGTACCTGTCACAGGCGTCAACCTCAGTCTGATGGGTACAGATCTGGAGAGTGGTCACAACTTGCTGTTCCTTATTGCAAATATCTTTCTGTGAGCTTTCATGTGTAGGTGGGCAGGCGCCAGCCTTTACATGCTAATGTGTCCCTTTGTAGTCCATGGGTCTCCTTCTAGCTCTGTGACTGTATGATGGGGATTCGTGAGAGACAGTAACTGGGGGGCGAGAGCTGTTCTCACTAAAACCACGTGAAGCCTGCTTGGAAATGGCACTGACTTTTTCTAGCTAATAGGATACCAGTAAAAAGTTACAACCTTAATGTAATAAATTAACATGCCAATCCTTTATGCATTTAAGAATGTATGATCCAAACACATTCTAATTTATTTTACTATTTATTTAGGTGTGCCCTGCCTCATTTGACAAAGGCTTACAGAGAGCTATTACATTTTGTAGAGCACAGGCAATTCTCCTACTGTATTAAGTCTTCATAATACTCATTGGACACAATCAACGGATTACTTTTTAGGGGACACAATTTTTCATTAAGCATACCACCATTGGTAGTAACACAGTTGTCTGAGTGGCTGGCTACTCCAATGGCATTGGGTTCTTTCTTTGATGAATGGTGACTAGAAATTTATTAGTCTTATGAAAGTTTAGAATTTTCTCAGTGAGCTTTTAACAAGGGATTTCAATTTTGATTTACTGCATTATCACCTTGGCTTATCAAAACAAAATATATTTATAGCCATTAAATTTTTTATTGAAATCTATGACCACAAAATTACTTTGCAATTGTATTTTTTGTGCATCTGAAACTCTCTAAACCCAAACCTTCACAGATGAACACAGAGTCACAGCTTACCTGGAGCAGAAATCACTAGAGCCACAACTAGAAGAAACACTTAAAGAGTAATTTTGACAAACTGCTGGAGGCTGAATGTGAACTAGCAGGAGAGTGAGAAACTCCTGTGGGCCACAGTCTTAGACCCCCATGGCTTTGTGGGTTTCACTTCTAGGAACCCCAGCAGGTTCTCACAGTGAAAAGCCAAGAAAGAGATCTCGTAAAAGCTATGGGAGAAGGAGGGGAAACAGGTCAAGAGCATTCTCCATACAAAGGCCTATTCCCTAGGAAAGACTTTGCCTTATCCCACATAGAGCTTTATCCCGTATATGAAAAGGTCAGTTACGCCACACCAGCACCCTCCAGCCTTCCTGTCTCACCTAAGGGAAGAAGAAACTAAGTACACCTGTAGAGGCCCAGAGACACAGTTCCACTAAAAGACTAAGATTTTATCATAAAATTATAGAACACCCCCCACATCTTGCCACCATATCAGGAGGACTCCAGTATAACGGTGGATTTCTGTTGAAAGAGCTTCAAGGTGCAGACTCTACTTAAGTAGGAATTCTAAGAAAAGCCCCCTCCACCAAAATAGGGGAGACAAACACAAATACACCAGAGAACTTTAAGACTCCTGGTACCTAAAGCTAAAACACAACCCAACTCCAGGCTAGGTCAACTTAAAATCTCACACTAAAGCCCTTTTACCCAAGTTCTTATTACCCAATACATCACGTCCAAATTTCAACAAAAAATTACAAGATATTCTAAAAAAAAAAAAAAAAACAGCAACGGGAAAAAATAGTATGAAGAGATAAAGCAAGAATCAGAACAAGACTCAGATATGAAACAGATTGTGGAATTATCAGACAGAATTTTAAATAACTATGATTAATATTTTAAGGGCGCCAATGGAAAAAGTAAACAACATGCAAGAACAGATGGACAAGGTAAGCAAAGAGATGGAAACTCTAAGAGAGAATAAAAAATATATGCTGCAAATAAAAAATACTGAACAGAAATGAAGACTGCCTTTGATGGGCACATCATTAGACTGGATATGGCTGAGGAAAGAATCAGTGAGTTTAAAGGGGTGTCAACAGAAACTTCCTAGAGTGAAATACAAAGAGAATAAAGAATGTTAAAAACAGAATATCCAAAACTGTGGGACAATTTCAAAAAGTGTAACATAAGCATAATTGGAAGATCACAAGGAGAAGAAAGAGAAAATAGAACAGAAGAAATATCTGAAGTACATTAGTTCATAGAATATGTTCTAAGACCCTCAGTGGATGCCTAAAACTGTGGGCAGTACCAAACCCTATATGTGTCTATCATGTTTTTCCTATATATACATACCTATAATAAAGTTTAACTTATAAATTAGGTAAGTAAGAGATTAATAAGAATAACTAATAAAATGGAACAATTATACAATATACTGTAATAAAAGTTATGTGAATGGGGTATCTCTCTCACTCTCAAAATATCTTACTGTACAAATTTAATGCCTTTTCCGTCTTAGTTAGTTAACTAAGTACTACACACTGTGGTCTCAACTTCTGCTGTTTTAGGTGCAATGGTAAAACGAGCACAAATTTCTTTTTCCTTCTTCACAATTTCACAGATAGAAGACTCATTCTTACCGTAAGTCTTAGCAACTTCAGCATACGATTTTTTTCCTTTCCTTATTAAGCCAAGAACTTTCACCTTTCCACTTAAAGGAAGTACTTTACGGCTTTTCTTTAGCATATCCAAATTGCCAACATCACTACCCTTGCCCTTTAGGGCCATTATTAAGTAAAATAAGGGTTACTTAAAAACAAGCACAGTGACACCATGACAGTCAATCTGATAAAGAAGAAAACTACTAAGGGACTAACTGGTAGGACACGCTGGCCAAAAGATGATTCACATCCCAGGTAGGATGGAACAGGGCAGCACCAGATTTCATCACACTCAGAACAGTGTGTAATTTAAAACGTATGAATTGCTTATTTTTGGAATTTTCCTTTTAATATCTGTGCATTGCAGTTGACCACAGGTAACTGAAACCACAGAAAGCAAAACTGCTGATAAAGGGGAACTACTATAATAACGATCAAGAGATTAACAAAATTAATGACTAACCAACAGATCAGAAACCTCAGCAAACACCAAATAGGATAAATTCCAAAAAAACCCTCTATTTCTAGATATATCATATTCAAACTGAAGAAAACTAAAGACAATGGAAAAAAAATCTTAACAAAACAAAACAAAAACCCTTACCTACAGAGGAACAGTACGAGAGTTAAAAGAGTTACAGTAGACTTCTCATCAGAAGCCATGTAAGCAAGAAGAGAATGGAGCAAAATATTTAAAATGTTGAAAGAAAAACACCAAACTTGAATTATACGTCCAACAAAATTTTCTTTCAAAAGTGAAGGAGAAATAAATACTCGGACAAACAACTGAGAGAATTCATTGCCAAACCTGCCCTGTAAGAAATGTTAAAAGAAATTCTTCAGGGAGAAGAAAAATCATATAGGTCAGAAACTCAGATCTATATAAGAAAAGGAAGAGTACAGGAGAAGGAATAAAAAAAATAAGAGCTTTTTATTTTTCTTATTCTTAATTGATCTAAAATATACCATCTGTTTGAACTAATAATAATAACAATATATCGGATGATTGTAGCATATGGATAAATGAAATAAATGACAGGAATGTCATAATGGATGGGAGGGAAGAATTGGAGATACTCTGTTATGTAGTACCTACACTATAAATGAAGTGGTATAATGATATTTGACATAACCTTATATTAATTGTAAATGTGTATTACAAACTCTGGGGAAAAAAACACTTTTAGAGGTATAATTGATATGCTGAGAGAGGAAATAAAATGAGTCACATAAAATGTGCAATCAAAACCAGCAAAGACTGAAAAAGGGGAGGCGGAGAAATAAGTAATAAACAGGTGGAACAAACAGAAGTCAATTCCACCTGTATCAATAAGTATTTTAAATGTGAATATTGATCTAAATATACCAATTGAAAAACAAGATTTTCAGAGTAGATTTTTTTAAATAAAACACAAAACTCTGGGTTGTCTACAACAAAACCCACTTTTAATATAAAAGCTCAAGTAGATTAAAAGTAAAGGAATAACAAAATATCTACCATGATAACACTAATATAGAACAAAGCTGCAGTAACTATAATAATTTCAGACAAAGCAGACCTCAGAATAAAGTAAATTATCAGGGCTTAAGAGGATATTACACAGTGATAACAGAGTTAATTCTCCAGGAAGACATTACAATCCTTAATATCAGTATCTATGTACCTAACAACAGTGTCAAAATGCTTGAGGCAAAAATTGATAGAATCATAAGAAAAAAACAGACAAATCCACTATTACAGTTGGAGACTTCAACACCCTTTTTCACTTGATAGATCATGCAATCATAAAATAAGTAAGGATACAGTGGACCTAACAGCACTATAATCAACTTGATCTAATTGAAATTTATAGACTATTTGACCACAAAACATCAGAATACATAATCTTCTCAAGCTCACGTGGAACACCCACCAAGAGAGACCACTTTCTGGACCATAAAACATACCTTCACAAATTTAAAGGGATAGAAATCATATAAAATATGTTCTCAGACTATAATAGAATTAAACTAGAAATCAAAGAAAAAAGGTAGCCAGAAAATCCACAAATACTGAGTTTAAACAATTCACTTCTAAAACACATGAGTCAAAGAGGAAGTCTCAAGATAAATTAAAACATATTTTGATCTAAATGAAAATATAACATTAAAATGTGTGGGTTGCAGCAAAAGCAGTGCTTAGAGGCAAATTTACAGCATAGAATGCACATATTAGAAAAGAAGAAATATCTAAAATCAGTACTGTAAGCTTCCACCTTAGGAAGCTAGAGAATGAAGAGCAATTTAAGCCTAAAGCAAGCAGAAAAAAACAAATTTTTAAAAACTAGAGCAGAAATCAATGAACTTGAAAACAGATAAACAACAGAGAAAAATCAATGAAACCAAAAGCTGTTTCTTTGAAAAGGCTAATCAAATTAATAACCATCTAGCCAACTTAACTAAGAAAAAAGGGGAGAAGACACAAATTACCAATAACAGAAATGAAAGAGGAGTTATCACTACTAATTCCATGGGCATTAAAAGGTTAATAAAGGAATACTATGAACAACTATGCCAACAAATTCAATAACTTAGATAATAATAGAACAATTCTTTGAAAGACACAAACTAATAAAACCCACACAAGGAGAAACAGATAATCTGGATAGTCCAATATTCTCTAAAGAAATGGTTAATAAATCTTCCAAAAAAGAAAGCAGAATGCCCTGATGGTTTCACTGATGAATTCTACCAAACATTTAAAGAAGAAATTATACCAATTTTCCACAATCTTTTCAGAAAATAAGAGGCAGAGTGAAGACTTCCTAATTCATTCTATGAAGCCAGCATTACCCTAATATCAAAACCTGAAAAAGACATTGCAGGAAAGGAAAACTATAAGTCAATATCTCTCATGAACCTAGATGCAAAAATCCCCCCAAAAATATCAGAAAATCAAATTCAACAATGTATAAAAATAATTTTTAATTTAATTTCAATTTAATTTTTTAAACCCATAATCAAGTGGGATTTACTCTGGGTAAGCCAAGCTGGTTCAACATTCAAGAAGGCTAAAGAGGAAAACTCATACAGTCTTATCAATAAATGCAGAAAAAGCATTTGACAAAATCCAACACTCATTCATGACAAAAGCTCTTAGCAAACTAGGAATAAAAGGGAACATCCTTAACTTAGTAAAGAACACCTACAAAACAGCCTACAGCTAACATCATACTTAATGGTGAGAAACTAGATGCTTTCCTACTAAGATTACAAACAAGCAAGGATGTCCACTCTCACCACCCTATTCAACGTTGTACTGGAAGTCTAGCTAGTGCAATAAGACAAGGAAAGGAAATAAAAGGTATACAGGTTTAAAAGGAAGAAATTAAATTATCTTTGTTCACAGATGACTTGTTGCCAGTGTAGAAAATCTTAAGGAAATAACAAAAAAACCTCCTGTAACTAATACATGATTATAGCAAGACTGCTATACAAGTAACAAGTTAAACATTAAAAACTAAATTGCTGGGCTTCCCTGGTGACACAGTGGTAACAATCCGCCTGCCAGTGCAGGGGACACGGGTTTGAGCCCTGGTCTGGCAAGATCCCACATACCGTGGAGCAACTAAGCCCATGCACCACAACTACTGAGCTTGTGCTCTAGAGCGCATGAGCCACAACTACTGAGCCTGCATGCCACAGCTACTGAAGCCTGCATGCCTGGAGCCCGTGCTCTGCAACAAGAGAAGCCACCGCAGTGAGAAGCCTGTACACCACAATGAAGAGTAGCCCCCACTCGTCGCAACTAGAGAAAGCCCACGTGCAGCAACGAAGACCCAACGCAGCCAAAAATAAATAAATAAAATAAATTTATTACCAAAAAAATACCAAACTCAATTGCTTTTCTACATAATAGCAGTAAGCAGTTGGGATCTAAAACTTTAAAAAACATTACAACAGCATCAAAAATATGAAATACTTAAGCAAATATCTAACAAAATAATTACAAACTTTATATGCAGAATTCTGATAAAAGAAATCAAAGTAGATCTAAATTAATGGACAGGTATTCTGTGCTCATGGTTCAATTATTCCCAAGACAATCCCAAACAAAATCACAGCAAGCTATTTTGTAGATACTATTGACACAATGAATCCAAATTTCATATGGGAAGGCAAAAGACCTGGAAGAACCAACACAATACTGAAGAATAACAACAAAGTAGAGGATTCACTATAAACCTACAGTAATCAAGATAGTACGGTTTTGGCAAAAGGCTAGATACATAGACCAACAGAACATAATAGAAAACCCAGAACTGAATCAAACAAATCTAGCTGACTGACCTTTGAGAAAGGAACAAAGGTAATTCAATGGAGAAAGTATTTCAACTAATGGCACTGGAATAGTTGGACATTCATATATAAAAAAATAAATAAATCCAGACATAGAATTAATACCTTTCACAAAAATTAACTCAAAATGGATCACAGACCTAAATATAAAACTGAAATCTATAACACTTCCAGAAGAAAACATAGGAGAAAATCTAGGTGCTCTCAGGTTTGGTAATGAGTTTTTACATAGAACACCAAAAGCACAGTCTAGGAAAGAAACATTGGACTTTATTAAAATTTAAAATTTCTGCTTTGTGAAAGACATCATTAAGGGAATCAATACACAAGCCATAGCCTGGGAGAAAATATCTGCGAAATACATATCTGATAAAGGACTGCTTTCCAAAATGTACAAAAACTCTTAAAACACAGCAGTAAGAAAAAATACAAATTAAAAATGAGCCAGGGGGCTTCCCTGGTGGCGCAGTGGTTGAGAGTCCACCTGCCGATGCAGGGGACACGGGTTCGTGCCCCGGTCCGGGAAGATCCCACATGTCGCGGAGCGGCTGGGCCCATGAGCCATGGCCGCTGAGCCTGCGTGTCCAGAGCCTGTGCTCCGCAATGGGAGAGGCCACAACAGTGAGAGGCCCGCGTACCACAAAAAAAAAAAAAAAAAAAAAAAAAAAAATGAGCCAGGACTTCCCTGCTGGCACAGTGGTTAAGAATCCACCTGACAATGCAGGGGACACGGGTTTGAGCCCTGATCCAGGAAGATCCCGCATACTGCGGAGCAACTAAGCCCGTGCGCCACAACTACTGAGCCTGTGCTCTAGAGCCCGTGAGCCACAACTATTGAGCCCACGTGCCACAACTACTGAAGCCCACGTGCCTAAAGCCCGTGCTCCACAATAAGAGAAGCTACCACAATAAGACCACACACCACAACAAAGAGTAGCCCCCACTCTCCGCAACTAGAGAAAAGCCCACGGGCAGCAACAAAGACCCAATACAGCCAAAATTAAATTAAAAAAAAAAATGAGCCAAAGATCTGGACACCTCACCAAAGAAGAAATGCAGATGGAAAATAAGCATATGAAAAGATGCTCAACATTATATGTCAATAGGGAATTACATTTAAAACAACAATAAGATACCACTAAACACTTATTAGAATGATTAAAATAATAAAAAAACTGATAATACCAATGGTAGCAAAGATACAGAGCAACAGGAACTCTCATTCATTATTAATAGGAATGCAAAAAGTTACAGCCACTGTTGAAGACAGTTTGGCAGTTTCTTACAAAGCTAAACATAGTCCTACCATACATTCCAGCAATGAGGCTCCTAGGTATTTTCCAAACTGATTTGAAAACCTAAGCCCACACCAACACCTGTACTCAAATGTTTATAACAGCTTTATTCACAATCCCCCCAAACTGGAAACAACCAAGATGTCCTCAATAGGTGAATGAATAAATTGTGATATGCCCATACAATGGAATATTATTTAGCAATAAAAAGAAATGAGCATCAAACCACACAAAGACATGAATGAACCTTGGATGCATATTGCTAAGTGTAAGAAGCCAGTCTGAAAAGGCTACATACTGTATGATTCCAAATAGATGACATTCTGGAAAAGGCAAATCTGTAGAGACAGTAAAATGATCAGTGGTTGTGAGGAGTTCAGGGGAAGAGAAGCAGGCTAAATAGGGGAAGCACAGGGCATTTTTAGGGCGTGAATCTTACTGTGTAATACTGTAGCAGTGGATACATGACATTTGTCAAAATGTGTAGACTTTTACAGCACAAAGTGTGAACTTTAATGTATCTAAATTTTTCAAAATCATATAGGATGTCAGGTGATCACAAAGATGGAATACAGACAATGGAACATAGACAAAAGAAACTAACTGCATCACCAATTCATGAAACAATGTCACTGAAGGAGGTAGAAAGAAAGGGTGCTGACCCAAGTAACTCTGGAAATGAGTGGAGTTTTTAAGACTAAAGGTAAAAAGGAACTGTATATAAGCACTGTGCTATAGTTGATACTGTTGCATTCCACAGGAATACAGGTTAATAATTCTGATACAACTGTAATGTATACTGGAATTGAACAATTAAGTAAAGGGATGGCAAATGGTAGGAGTCAGGTTTCTCACTGTTGGAGTGGGTATTTAACAGATAAGCAAAAGAATGCTAGAATGATCCATGTGGCAATGAATTAGAGTTGCAGATATCAATATAAACTTATGTTTAGCCTAATACTGATATATCAATAGATGGTTACACTTAGAAATATTTATAGATATATGTATGTATGTGCATATATATATATATATATATATATATGGATTTGTATACACATATATATTTCCTTCCCCTGCCAGCCAAGAGAGCCTAGAATAAACACTACTACAGTAGCAATGAACACACCTACAATCCATATCTTGGTTTCTAATACCATTCTCCAATAAAAGGAAACAGAGGTCCTTGGAGGATAGCTCAATTCTAAGAATGGGGCAGGAAATACACAAGATGAGCCTAGAGTATCTTGCAGTGTCAAAAAGTAGGGAAGTGCTGGGGTAGAGGGGACAACTTAAAATGCTGAAGGCATGTGATAGGAACATAGGAGCCAACTAAAAGAGTTCCCAATGGCCAAAGCTAGAATAATTTGAACAACAAAATAAAATAGTATTGGACTATAAACTGAAGTAGAAAATAAATGAGTATGTACTAATATAAACAAATAAACTGGAGATAATATATAAATCTCCTATGCAAAAGAATTCCCAATTATTTATAAGTACTCCCCACCTCAAGCAGGTAGAGCATAGCTCCTTATCCCTTAAGTACAGGCTTCACATAGTGACTTCCTTCCAAAGAGGACAGTATGGAAAAAGGTGGAGAATAACTTTACAGTGGAGAAATTAGACAAATATTACTTCAACCAGGTGATCTTGGTCAATAGCAACAATGGTAAATCATGTTGATAGTATGTACCCTTGACATGATGTGAGGTGATGTGATGAAAATGGGAATTTACCTCTGTGATGTTCTTTCCAGAAACCTATAATAACCCCAGTCTAATTATGAGAAAAACATCAGACAAATTCTTATTGAGGGATATTCTCCAACACACCTGACCAAAGCTGTCCAGGTCATTCAGAACAAGAAAGGTCTGAGAACCTGTCACATATAAGACGAGCCTAAGGAGACATGACAACTAAATGTATGGTGGTGTCCTGAGTGAGACCCTAGAACATAAAAAGAACATGATTAAAAAGTAAGAAAGTATGAATAAAGTATAGACTTTAGTTAATAATAATATATCAATATTGGCTCAATTATTATAACAAATGTACCATATTAATATAAGATGTTAATAATAGGGGAAACTAGGTGTGGAATATAGAACTCTCTGTACTATCTTCCCAATTTTCCTGAAAATCTAAAACTGTTCTAAAAAGTAAAGTCTATTTTTTAAAAAATAATTAAGCTTTACACAATTGTGTACTTTTCTGTATATGTAATTCTTCGCGTACATTATATTAAAAATTTTTTTAATTAAATAAATCACATGACCTTGAATTATCTATAACTTTTGCCCTAACAGACAAAGGATCCAGCTTTTAAGAAATTCAAACTTATTCTTATGCCTGCTTGTCACTAAGGTGATAATTAAAATAACCCTTTCATGTATATATTTCTTAATTTTATATTACATCAGTGTGACAATATTTATTACATATTTCATCCTACTATTCGTTAGTTCTAAAAAAGTTGGTAAGTTTTTGTAGTACTGGCTAGGGGGTAAAATTAGACAATGGAAAAAATAAATACCAAGGCAACAGGCTGCAAGCAGTATCCTAAAATATACAGGCACAATCAATGAGAAAGACTGTGAGCTCAGCTGGCCTCACATGATCTTCTTTCTGTTTTTGGTTAAGAATTTCACATTTCATTTTCTCATTTATTTTTCCAGCATTTTCTCCAATTCAGATCCATATTATTTTATGTCTTATCATTGGTTTCCCCCCCGAATTCTTCTTCCTTTCTCTCTGACCTACTGACCCCAAAGGATGAGTTCCGAACTACATAAGAATCTCATTTCCCTATATTGGTACGACCAGGGTTTACCGATGTCATCGTTTGCTTTTGATGTACGTGGCTGGTTGGCCCCTGAGAAGGTTGACCTGCCTCTCCCTTCCTCCCTCTCTTCCCCTCACACCCATCAGTCAACAGCTGCCCCATGGAAGCCAGCAGGAAGATCCCTTCTGGCTACTGCACCTCTGAAGAAAAAGGAAGCAGGATGTCTGTAGTCTATAGCCTGAAGTAGGCTTGGCATTAAATCCTGAAACTACCCTGCCTCCTTCCTGTGACAGAATCTATCCTTAGCCTGCGATGACCTGAGTTTTGATTGAGCTCAGAAATGTGTAAAGGCCAAATAGTAGTGAGCACAGCTGAGAAACTTTTGTGACTTTGTAGAGGAGCTAAAGTGCTATTGGGCCCTTACACAATATTTGTTGAATGGATAAATTTATGAATTTAGAAGGCATTGCTTAGAAGCCATTGTAATGTTTCACTGATGTGTAACTTGCATAAATCCCTAGAATAACAGCATCTTCAAGTGGCAGAAAGGCCTTAAAGAGAAATACTGTCATCTAACCCTTCTACTTTCTAAATGAGGAAACTGGTTCAAAGAGGTCAATTAACTAGCTTAAGGTCACTCAACTGGCTGATCGTTAAACCAGATCCCTTTCTATCATTACCAGCTTCCTACTTAAATATACTATGTAATGGTACACACTTGTTGGTGTTCAGCCTAGTTAACCCCTAGGTTCCATCATTCCATGTCTCTCAAGGAATCATTTATAACTTTCCCTCTCTCTCTCCCCAACCCCCCCTTGCTTCTTCCCTCTCTGCCATTCCCCTTTTGTACTTTGTATGAATGTATGTGCTTTTCCTCTACCCCCACACTTATTCTCTGCAATATCACTGCAGATTTAAAGAGTTAATCTTGTGACCAATACACCCTACCCCCAGGAAGAGGGCATTATAAACCTCCCTATGGCTTAACAAGGAGACATCCATGTGTCTTTCAAATCAAATCAGCAAATTAATATTTGATCTTTTTTATTTTTATTTATTTTTTTGAATTTTATTTCATTTATTTTTTTATACAGCAGGTTCTTATTAGTTATCCATTTTATACATATTAGTGTATATATGAATATTTGATCTTTTTTAAATCAGAAATTCTTTTGGATCACTGCTTCATTGGCAATACAGCTAATTTAATTAACAATCAGTTTATTAATCAATATGAAGAAATCCAACCCTGATATTAACCTGACACAAATCTGAGTTTCAGACAAGGTGCTTCCCCTACATAAGTGCATTGTCATTGCCTCAAACATGAATTATGTAGTTATTACTAAGGCAGACCTCATCCAAGAATTTATTCTTGGTCATGCCTCACACTTTAGAATGCATATGTGAACTGTCTCATCTACCCTCTAAATGAAAACAAAAACCTCATGGAAGCATCCCTTAGACTTTGGTATGTTCAGAAGCATGATAGGATACAACACCAGTCCAATTTGAGCCCAGCATACAAGTACACATTCATTCCAAGTTCTTTGTCCTGCTACCCAAGGGTAGAAAGTTTTAAATGGTTCCAAAATTCTGTCATGACCAAAATTCTCTCTTTACTAGCTTTGTCTAAAAAGATAATTCTTCATTTTAGCCTTCAAAGGTTACTCTTTAAATTGCAAGGCAATACCTGTCACTGTCAGTCAAGAACCTCCTGGCTGTAATTAGCTTATCAGCTTATCATCACTGGGTCACAGGACAGCTGAGGTTTGATACGACTGAAGACTTCATAGTCCGGAATAGAAAACAGTACCAGAGTAGGTGCTGAATAGCTAAGGATCAGCTAAGGGTACTATGGAAACCCAATGGGCATTCCAAATAATCAGTGTACAGGCCTTTAGATAAAACAGGCAGTATGAAAATAGTTGATTGATTTGTTAATAGTCGATGTTCAATTAATATTAGCTAGAGTGAATTGAGAGATATTTTTCCTGGCTTCAAAGAGTTTCCCATCACTGGTAGTAGTATATACACAGAGGGTGGATGGTCATGTTGAGGCCAATTGGGGAAGAGAGTGGTCTAGTGCAGGTAATGACCCATGAGTGGCCCACACCACTAATGTGGGGGGTCATGGTCAGTATTGTTTAATGGAATAGAATGGAAAATTGTAAAGTGCATTACACAAAGCAAGGATAAATATTTTTGGAGAAACTTTTGTTTCAGCTGCCTGTGTATACACATGCCTAAGTGTAACCCAGGGATTGTGGTAAGAAAAGCAAAACACTGGTTTAGAAGGCATTCTGAAACCATGTTTCCATTGACTCTTCTTGCCTCTAGACTTGATTTTATACTACCTGGTCCATGGTAGGTGCTCAACGACTGCTATACATAATATCAAGTAAAAATAATAGAATCTTGGAATCTCAACAATTCTACAGGGTAGGTATTCTGATGTTGGTTTTACGGAAGATAAGATTAAATTACTTGCCTATGTTAAATGACTTGTTCAAGGCCACACAGCTGATAAGCCTGTGTGTCCAATACTTGAACCCAGTCAGAGCCGGACACTTCAAGTCCAGATGACGGCCATACTCCACAGTACTCTTCAGAAGACTGGTGACAAAGAGCAAAACTTAAAAGTAGAAATTCATTAAAAAAAATTTTTGAGGGGGCTTCCCTGGTGGCGCAGTGGTTGAGAGTCCATCTGCCGATGCAGGGGACATGGGTTCATGCCCCGGTCCAGAAGGATCCCACATGCCGCGGAGCGGCTGGGCCTGTGAGCCATGGCCGCTGAGCCTGTGCGTCCGGAGCCTGTGCTCCGCAACGGAAGAGGCCACAACAGTGAGAGGCCTGTGTAACGCAAAAAAAAAAAATTTTTTTTGAGGCTCTGCTAGAACCGCCAATGATTTCAACTTGAAAATTCTCATTATTAAGATAAACAAAACTCTGAATCGCATAATCTAAAGTGGCAGTGCCCAAATGCCATAGATTGGCTACATCACAATCACTGGAGGAGCTTTAGAAAAATATAGATTCTCAAACTTCTCTCCTAGAGTACATGACTGAAGAGGTGTATTTACGAAGCTTCCAGTGCTTATGCTCAGACAGGTTTGGGAACCACGGACCTAGTTTACATTCCTACATTGAAGATCTAACAGAATTTTTAACTGGAAGAAACGTTGGATACCATCTAGCCCTTGGGTGGCAATAGGTTTCATCTTCAGTGCCAACTGCAAACGATAAATAATGCTGCTTGGAGGATCAGTAGAGATAGATTCCAAACAGCATTCAGACTTGATCAGATACAGCCCCAAGATTAATTAATAATGTCTGTTATGGATGAGGAGGTGTAGAGAGAGCACTGCTATGATCCAACCCTGTTAACTTCCAGTCCTGTGTGCCCAAAACACACTTTAGTGACACAGGATTGAAATCCAGGCTTCCTCCCTCCTAGTCTGGTGCTTTGTTTAAAACAATTTCCATTGACCATAGTAAGGCTTATCAGAAATGTTGGTTTCTAGAGTGCTTCTAGCTGGTGTATGGCAGAAAAAGCCAACATTTACTTTTACTTGAAAGGTTAAAGCAAATCTACCCTAATTGTTCCTACTCATTAATGCCTCAGCTACTAAGGCAGGTAGAATATTTTGTTCTATTATTAAATAGCTATAAAATTTTAAATACTGAGATCCCTTGAGAATAAATCAAGAAAAATCATGTGTTTAAAAAAAAAGCCTAGCACCTTTTCTGACTTGGGTTTAAATTCATACTAAAGAATATATGACTAATATAAGATCTTAAAAGTAGGTTTTGGTGAAAATAGAGAGCATAATACATATACTGGATGCCTGAAGGAAAGAGGAAACATCACTGAGGGAGAGGATGCCTAGGGTACCAAGGGCCCTGGTCCACTTCACAACTGTGCCTAGAACAGCCTGGTCAGAAACCAGGCCTCCAACTCGCTCAGCTGGGGCCTTAGGCAAGTTACTTAGCGTTAATTTCCTCAACAGTAAAATATGGGTAATAAATCCTACCTCTCAGGGTTGTTTTGAGAATTAACTGAGAAAAATCTTATGTTCCAGAAAGGGCTCAGCACATTTGCTGGCATATATAGTTCCTCAGTAAATGTTTATTAATCTATGTGTTTGACTTGCACAGAGCAGTTCCTATGAACTGATTCCATGAACATCAAAATTGAGGTCTATTCAGCTCAGGGCCCTATTTAAACTGAGACCCATGGGTCATCTAAGGCTAAAAGCCAAAGGCAGTGGTCACTGGGAGGAAACATTCATGGTATTATAGACTCAGGAAGTCTGGGCTAGTCACTGAGTCAAAGAATTCTGAGATGGAAAGGTCCTTTCCATCTCTGCCCATCTGCTACTGTCCATCCCACTCATTAACAAACAAGGAAACTCTAAACCACAAGAGACTCCCAGGAAGGTGGCCCTGCATTCCAGCTTCTTGAAGCAGTGTCTGGGTGGCACCCCAGGAAAACAGGTATTTCTAGCACTGGGAAGCTCCATTTGTAAATTAAACACAAGGCTTTATAAGAAACTAAACATTTTGACTTCTCCCCTTCTCCAGTGTGTCTGCCGAATAGTTCCAATAGGTACTTTGAACAACACCTATTCTGAGGTGATATGGGTAAATTGCAAAACATTAATTTACTATTAACATAATTACAGGGTTTTTTCTGCTCTCTAAAATTTGTTTAGTGCTTGGGGCCAAATCCCTTTCACTCTCACAATACCTTCTTTGTTTTAAAAAGGAGATATTACAGTGTCTGGCTGGTGGGGGGAAAGTGCCCTTTGAAATTTCCTGTTATCACAGTCATAAACTGCCTCTAATCAGAGACAGCACAATAAATAGACACAAGGCTTCTTTAAAATGCCTACAGTCTGCTAAGAATTAAAGGTCTTCCTTTGCGTCTCTCCTCAAGATATATTTTTAAATAGTTGCTCAGTCCTAAGCTTTCCCTAATAAGGTTCCATTTAAATAAATTTGGAAATATTTTCCTTCTTTTAAAGAAAGCCACTCAATTTGGAAATGTCAGATAAAAATACATGTACATTATAAGGCTATCACCTATTTTCAGCTATGTTTTTCCAGGCTCTCTCTTTTCCTTTCTTTCTTTTTTCTTCTTCTGTTTGCTGTTCCCAGCAGCTTCTGGGAGCTTCTTCACCCAAGAGGACAGGGCTCATCAGATCACAAACAATTTCATCTGTTTTCCTGGCGGTATCCATTATACGAACAAAACTGGCCCCCATCGTCGGACACAGCCCTTCTGAGTCACCCTAGCTCCCCAAACCCCAGCGGAGGCCATGTGACTGAAATGAAACCAACCCGCCCTTAACTTTGGAAAATCAGCCACTCTCCTCCTTGCTGTGCCATGTCAAAATTAAAGAGTAAACAGAGGTCCCCCCAATCCCCCTGATTGCATTAATCATTCAAATGACGTATTAGCATTCTTCAGACTCTTCTGTTGTGCTTCCAAATTAACACCTCCAGGTTCAAGGGAATAGAAATTAACTGAATTATCTGGCAGCCCCAGATGTCCTAGCATGCTCTTCCTTCTCGCTGATTTAATATGCCTGAAGAACAGTTATGAGGCAGAAACACTGCTAATGGTCAAGAAATAATTTATGACATATGTAACCGACAGCCTTGGCACCCTCCCGCATTCCAAAGTTGCCAGGGTTCCGGGTGAGTCCCGGCTGCCACTGCCACTGGGCATGGCCACCTTTATCCACCCCCTTTCTATCCCACATCCCCGTGAGTGCTGGGGTGGCGGCCCTGCTTTAAAGCTGGGAGTCAAACGCTCCAGTACCAGCTGGGTCACACCCAGCAGCACAGGCACAGAGATGATCCAGGAGTCTCTCCCAGAGAAGGACAAGGAGAAAATGGTGTGAGGGCAGAGCCCACAATCAGACAGGGGTCTCTCCGGCCTTTCCCAGCTCCGGCCACTGGCAACCTTCTTGTGGAGGCATGAAAAGGATCAGCGGTTCCTCAGCGCTGTGGAAGGACCTTTTAGAACGTGGATGTAATCCTTCACAACAGAAGCCTGTTTCCCTTGGGGGTTAATCCTGTCATTTGGGAGTGTCTCCAGGGCATTAAGCCGTAATTGCTTGCATACCTCCAAGAGGCAAACAGGAAGCTGGCGCACACAGGCATTCACAAGCTTCCTAAGAGCAGGCAGGTCCTGTCCTTGGCATTGCAGCCCCTTCCAAACCAAAGCTGCATGCCCCTACCCATCCTGAGAGGTGCCCCCAAGAAGAGGTGGAAGCCTGAGGGGGTCACCCAAGAACCTCACCCCTATCCCAGATCCCAGCCGCCTGGATCTCCCGGAGCAGGGAGCAAAGGAATGGGCACAGGGGAGGTCAATGCCAGGCATCACCTGAACACAGAGGCCTCGTAATAACAGGCAGAAATTCAGATACTTTCTCCATGCCTTGGTGGGAACCAAAACATCAGATGTTTATTAAATGACATAGCGGTGGTGACTACTTTGCACAGTGAGCCCAGAAGTGTATGCTGTCACTTTAAAAAAAATTGAGCCGATGCCAGGCTAGTCATGGTAATGCTCCCATGGCATGATTAGATTCATGCCCAGGGTTGTATTTGCATATGATATTCAGGGCATGATTTTTTTATTGTTCTTAATCAGAGCCGAATGTCAACAAAATAAATGAAGTTGCGAGTTGAAGTGAAATTTTTATCACATCAGGGATGTGCTTTTTCTCCCATTTATCACAGCCCATATTGAGAGAGTGAAATTTTTTGAAAATGTGGTAATCAATGGAAGAGCTCCATATGGCAGGGATCAAAGGTGTTACATAGTGTGTGGTTCTGCTTTATTGCCAGCCAGTACTGTTAATTGGACAACAAGATCAGAGGCAATATTAAAATCCAATTAAATTGATATGAACAGATTGCCAAGTGATGTACACTAATGTATAATTGAGTATCAAGCAAATGCAAGTCCCCGTCTTCTGCTTCTACCTCCTGAATAAATGATGGCGCCATAGAGGACAGAAACAAGTTTGCACATTAGCTCCACAGCTCTGGGCCCTCATTTGTTACTTTCGGAGCTGATGACTTTTGGTTTTCCTCCTAGTCTGTCTTAAAGAGACAGACCCTTCCCCTGTCCCCCAAACCCCCACGCCTTGTCCGCCACCTGGGGTGAGTTTTCTGCCCTGAAATCATTTTCTCCTTTTGGGGCCTGGAAATGAAATCCATGTTTCCTATGCTTCATTACATGTCTATTACATAGCAGGTCCTAAAAAGCAGCACATCGATAATATATTGCGCTAGTTGTAAATGATCTGTCCATCCGGAGCGGAATGCTAACGCATTTCTAATGCTGTTTCCCAGATATAAATTATAGCAGAGTGTTTCTCAACCCAAAAGGAAAGCAAGAGAAAACAAGAAAGCAAAGCCCAGAATGAGCACTGTTGGAATACCTCCTCACACAATGAAGGACCAGAGCCGCAGTTGTAAGAGGGCTGGCGGTGATATGGATCCCAGCAGTGGATCCCAGGGCCCAGCCGGCCTCAGGGCTGCCAGCAGGAGCTGAAGTGGGCCTCCATTCATTCCTCTCCAAACGGGGCTGGGAAGGGACAGGAGTGAGAGGAAGGCAGCCCCTCCCACTCAATTAGAGCAGTTAGCTCACAGGCCTTACTGGGGCCAGGCCTGGCTGAATAGGATCCCCTGCCCCACGTTTGTTATCCAAGCTGAGCTCACACAAATTAATGAGGAGTGGGAATGAGCAAAGCCAAGGGCTGTTGCTGGCAAACACTCTGGGGGCCTCGTCCCTCCCTCCTGTAATCACAACCCCAGATTACCCCCAACAATAAAACCTGTTAACTTATGCAACTTTGCTTAAGAAACAAGCCTGATGGGACGTTGGCAGACTTCCCTGCTGCCAAGCAAGAACTATTGCGGGCAGCCGCGAGCTCCTCAGGATTTAAGCCCATGATGGAATGGTAAACGAGGGAGCAGACTGTTTATTCCAGCAGCCAGATTGTCTCTGGCCATAAAGTTCTGTGTTTGGAAAGTATTTTTCTCCCCAGTATATTACAAAAAAAAGGGCGGGGGTTGAAAGAGGTAGGGGAAGGGGTATTGAGCAAAGATCACGTTTTGTTATCATTTATTCAAGCAGCTCAAAGAAAAGCATCGACCTTCCAGGTTTTGAATGGACTTGCTAAACATAAACCCATTTCCGCACCTCAGAGAGAGGGAGGGAAGGAAGAAGCCTGCTAGAGCTGGGGGTGAGGAGGAGAAACGAGGGGAGGGGGTATATTTAAAATCAAGTCTGAGGAATGGGGTTTTAAATAATTTGGAATTTGAGTTGTTAAATTACGCACATTTTAAATTTTGTCTCTTTACAAACAGGCACACCCTTCTAAAGATTAGATTTTATTTGTGGGCCTTAAAAACACTGAGATGGTATCTATGCTCATAAACCAGCTTGAATTTTCTTCTTTTGGCTTATAATAGTCAAAACAAGTGGTGGACTCCTGGTCGGCAGCTACTTACTAAGCAACTGTTGAATCAAAATGTTTTGTTCCAGCTTACCCTTCCCCCTCCCCGTCCTGCCCCTAGGTTCTTCAAAACCATTTTTTTAGGTTCCATATATATGTGTTAGCATGCGGTATTTGTTTTTCTCTTTCTGACTTACTTCACTCTGTATGACAGACTCTAGGTCCATCCACCTCACTACAAAAAACTCAGTTTCATTTCTTTTTATGGCTGACTAATATTCCATTATATATAGGTGCCACATCTTCTTTATCCATTCATCTGTTGATGGACACTTAGGTTGCTTCCATGTCCTGGCTATTGTAAATAGAGCTGCAATGAACATTGTGGTACATGACTCCTTTTGAATTATGGTTTTCTCAGGGTATGTGCCCAGTAGTGGGATTGCTGGGTCGTATGGTAGTTCTATTTTTAGTTTTTTAAGGATCCTCCATACTGTTCTCCATAGTGGCTGTTATCAATTTACATTCCCACCAACAGTGCAAGAGGGTTCCCTTTTCTCCACACCCTCTCCAGCATTTATTGTTTGTAGATTTTTTGATGATGGCCATTCTGACCGGTGTGATGTGATACCTCATTGTAGTTTTGATTTGCATTTCTCTAATGATTAGTGATGTTGAGCATTCTTTCATGTGTTTGTTGTCAATCTGTATATTTTCTTTGGAGAAATGTCTATTTAGGTCTTCTGCCCATTTTTTCATTGGGTTGGTTTTTTTTTTTTTTTTTTTTTTTTGATATTGAGCTGCATGAGCTGCTTGTAAATTTTGGAGATTAATCCTTTGTCAGTTGCTTCATTTGCAAATATTTTCTCCCATTCTGAGGGATGTCTTTTTGTCTTGCTTATGGTGCCCTTTGCTGTGCAAAAGCTTTTAAGTTTCATTAGGTACCATTTGTTTATTTTTGTTTTTATTTCCATTACTCTAGGAGGTGGGTCAAAAAAGACCTTGCTGTGATTTATGTCAAAGAGTGTTCTGCCTATGTTTTCCTCTAAGAGTTTTATACTGTCCAGTCTTACATTTAGGTCTTTAATCGAGTTTATTTTTGTGTATGGTGTTAAGAAGTGTTCTAATTTCATACTTTTACATGTAGCTGTCCAGTTTTCCCAGCACCACTTATTGAAAAGACCGTCTTTTCTCCATTGTATATTCTTTCCTCCTTTATCAAAAATAAGGTGACCATATGTGCGTGGGTTTATCTCCAGGCTTTCTATCCTGTTCCATTGATCTACATTTCTGTTTTTGTGCCAGTATCATAGTATCTTGATTATTGTAGCTTTGTAGTATAGTCTGAAGTCCAGGAGCCTGATTCCTCCAGCTCCATTTTTCTTTCTCAAGATTGCTTTGGCTATTCGGGGTCTTTTGTCTTTCCATACAAATTGTGAGATTTTTTGTTCTAATTCTGTGAAAAATGCCACTGGTAGTTTGATATGGATTGCACTGAATCTGTAGATTGCTTTCGGTAGTATATGTATAGCTGATTCACTTTGTTATAAAGCAGAAACTAACACACCATTAGTGTGAAGCAGTTATACTACAATAAAGATGTTAAAAAAATAAGTTAAATTAAAAAAATTTTTTTAATTAAAAAACACACACACAAACACACAAAAATGATGTTTTGTTTTCTTTTTCCCAAACCCTCCTGACTTTGGTCCAAACAGCCTTAATGCAATTCACCTTGAAAGTAGAGCAAAGGGAAACTCAGGGTGAAATCAGACCTACAAGGCAACCAACAACACCGTTGAAACATGTGAGCCCACCCAGAACACATGAAGTTGGTGAAGGCTGGTGTCCCGTTAATGGGGAAAGCTAGAGCAGGCCATCTTCTGCCTAGAGCAGAGTTATGCTTTTCAACAAGGCAGCCAGCTCAGGGCTGTGACTCCTCTCTGCTATCCCCACTCTAAGAGTTTCCCCACGAATCACAGAAAGGCTCCTTGGCACTGGGTATCTAAAAGTTTCTCGGAACTAGGATAAGGTAGTTTCTAGAAGCTACTGTTTGATTTTAGTAATTTCTTGGTGCCTCTTTGCCATACCATGACTACTGGGTTGCCCTAAAAGCACTTCCAAGAACTGGGGAGGAAACAGAACTAAAGAAAAAGGCCCTGAAATGTATAACAGAACTTAGAACTTTATGATATTTTAGCAAAATAAGTTGAGGAGCTTACAGCAGACAGAAACCAAGTTGTTTATCTTGAAACAATATCAGTCTCGCTTGGGAACAGTGCCCCAATTTTCCTGGGCCTGCTCCGGTGCTCAAAATGTGGGCAACCAAAGCACTGAAGAATTGGGTGATGTCGCACTTACAGAACCTCTCCTGGGTGCCCAGCATTGTGCTATGCCTTCCACAACCTTTCCTCTTTCATCACCACAATCTGCAAGGTAGGAAATACTATCCTCGTTTTTCAGAGGAAGAAACTGAATCTCAGACAAGTTAAGTTACTTCCCCGAGGTCACACAGTGGAGAGATGGAACTGAAATTTAAACCCAAACCTGCCTGACTTTAATCCACATTTTACTTTCTTTTTTTCTAGTCTACACAATCTAGCCTCCCAGAGTTGCTCCAGAAGAAAAGACCAATCATTCAAAAGTCTATTTAAACTGCAAACTCACCCATCACCTCACAGAGACTTGGCATCAAGATGTTTCAAAAAATGAGAGTTATTCCTGAAAAGACTAAGGAGAGCCATTCATGAAGGTGGTTCTGAAGACAGCGCATCAAGAATCTGGGGGTCGTATGCTAACACATATATGTGGAATCTTAAAAAAAATGGTTCTAAAGAACCTAGGGACATGAAAGGAATAAAGACGCAGATGTAGAGAATGGACTAGAGGACACTGGGAGGGGGAAGGGTAAGCTGGGACAAAGTGAGAGAGTGGCATGGACATACATACACTACCAAATGTCAAACAGATAGGTAGTGGGAAGCAGACACATAGCAGAGGGAGACCAGCTCAGTGCTGTGTGACCACCTAGAGGGGTGGGATAGGGAGGGTGGGAGGGAGATGCAAGAGGGAAGGGATATGGGGATATATGTATACGTATAGCTGATTCACTTTGTTATACAGCAGAAACTAACACACCATTGTAAAGCAATTATAGTCCAATCAAGATGTTAAAAAAAAAAGAATCTGGGGGTCTAGGTGTCAGGATGTCTGCTAATACATTCCATGGCTTTAAGTGAGTCACTAATTCTCCCTCCTTATGTCCTTCTACTTCTTCCAGGAGCTGCGACACCAGCAACCTACCTATCTTCCTTAATTGTGGGTTAGGTATAAACACTGGAATCACTTTATAAACTCTTCAGGAAGAAGTCCACACGAATCTCCATCATTACCATATAACCAAGTGGTAGTCATCAGGGCACTTCCCACTTATTCTGAGCTTGCTTCCAGACAACATGATAGGATTTGATCTAGGTGTGGCCATGTGCCTTGCCTTAGCCAACACAGAAGGTGATAAGTGTCTCTTCTGAGTAGACACAATTCTCGGCATCCTTTCCTCCTTATAGCAATGAAGTGGGAGGACATGCTGAAATGGAGCCTCCATCCCCTTAAATCCCTGAGTGACTAGATGAGCAGGGCCTCCCTGTTGACCCAAGATGGATATGTAGCACGAGTGTAAAGTCACAGAGACGTTCGTTACTGCAACGTAACCTAGTCTACCTGACTGATACTACATAGAAGACCCATTTCTGGAGAGTACCAACAGGGAAAACAGGCCACAAAGTAAAGAAATTGAATGAAGAAAATCCATTTATTTAGGAAATACTTATTAGGCACTTATTTTTGTGACAGAGTGTGCTGATGTGCTAGAGATAGATTATTCTTCCTAAACTAGGGAATCCAAAAGGGCATCTTCTAACAAAAAATAAGCAGCGTTCTTTCAAGGAGCTGATTTGAAAATGGAAAAATATTTGCCTTTGACACACATTTTTAACTACCAAAATTAATTTAGAGTCTAGAGAAAAAAATTCCCCTCCCCAAAATTATCTACAAATCTACCCCTCAAGCAAATCTAGTTAGATGTTTTCATTCTCTTTTAATTCCCTGTAGTTATTCATTTGTAAAGGTATGGCTAACTACACCTAAAAGAGGGAAAGCTTTAATCCAGATGTATCAAAAACATTCCAAGATGATGACTACCATTCCTATAGACTTCTGCTAAAGGCTAATATTAAAAATCAGGATTAAAAAAAAAGATAGACCCTCCAACTCAATGGGAAATCAATCTTTACTACTACTTAGAGCCAAATAAATAAACTTGTCGTTTCTCCATTTAAAAAGGTTTATATAAACTTCACTTTTGTTTGTAAGAAAACAATTGTCCATTGTAATCAGTTCACCCTACAATTTTATTCTCTTTTCCATCTCCTATGGGCTGACTTCCCAGGGCCAGTAAGGTTTTCACATTTCTAGGCAGTGGCATTTCATCATAAGTGACCTAACATTACATAGCATAAGACCTTAGAAAAAACTTTTTAGGAGACTTGTTATGTGAGAAAATGTAAAATTCCATAGTTTCATGACTACCTCTTCAAATCTTTCCAACTTTCATAATCGTTTATAAAACTGTAGTTTGCCATAACTAAGCTTTTCCATATATTAGAGAGCAATTCATGTCTATAAATATATATTTACATGTATACACACACACACACACAAGTTGAAGAGATATGTGGTGTTGGAGGGCAAGTCTCAAGACTAAGGTAGAGAGAGACTGTAGAGTGGTCAGAAGCAGCATTATGATGAGAAAAGCCCCACCTCAGCTACTCCCAATCTTTGTCCTTCAGGCAAATCCCTTCACCTCTCTGGGCTTCTGCCATTTTACATGCAGAACAAGATCAGGCCACATGCTTTCAGATGCCCCTTCTTGCTCACCTGTCCATGGATCTACTACTGAAGCTGCGTTCAGTTTGCAAATTTTATTGGGTAAATTAAGTCTGTGTAGCTAGGATTCCAACTCTATAGAAAATATGTAAGCCAACAGCAAAAAAGTAAAAGTCAAACATGAAAAAAGTTACGACACACAAATAGTAAGATTGCTAGAGATTTTTCTTTTTTCTTTTTCTTCTAAATTCACTTAATTTTATTGCTACATTACTTTTGTAATTTTATAAATCAATAAAAATTTTAAAATATATCAGTCTGTGTGGAGGGCAGTGTTTATAATTACCCCCAGAGAGTGTCAACACATGAATATAAACACCTTCTTTAAATTTATAGGCACATAACATTTACTACAGACAAATCCATATGATTATCAATTCCAATTTTTCACAGCCAAAATTCTCTTAAGCAACACAATTTATTTGTCTAAAGATGTCAAATAAACTAGTCTGGCAAACAATTTCATTTTTCAGTTGTCTCCTTTGGCATTGTGCCTACTATAATACATGTCTAATGTCACCCCCCATCTCACCCTGTCCACCCATTCACACATGCTTGTAGACATGACAAAGTTGGCATTCTCGGGTTAATACTTATGCCAAAGGTCAGAAAAGTCATGTTAAGCAGAAGTGCCCAGGGAATTTGGGTCTCTCTCTATTACCTTACTCTCTCCCACTGTCCAAGTTTTGACAACATAATGTGATTACATAATAACTCAAGCAGGAAGAAAATTAGACACCATACAGGAAACCCAGGTGAGGCCCCCATGGAGTTATCTGAATTAGTTATCCTGCTGCATGTGAAGTCAGGCAAGAAACAAACTGTTGAGCATTTTGGAGCCCTGAAAATTCCTACTCACTCCCCCACCCCACTCCCACCCAACCAAAAGGAATATCTTCCATGGGAGAAAATTTGCCACTTAGAAAATGGTATTTTCTCCAAATCATACACTGATAGTAACAAACAAATTACTTCAATCACAAAAAAGCCTGGTGGTCCAAAGAACCGAAAGTCAGCTGTCTCCTTCTCTGTGCGTTCTCACTGCCTCAAAATGGCCCTGAGAAGTTCCATCTGACCCCTGGCTATAAGGACCTAAATTCTGAATAGCATGTCCTAACCTATTAGCACCAAAACCCCCTATAGTCAAGTCAAAGTTAATTTTAAAGTCTCTTTCTTTCAGAATAGTTGAATAGTTTTCACATGAATTCTACATCCCACAAACCTAGGAGCTCACCAGAAAAGCAGGCTCTCTCGGGGGCTCTAAAACCCTTACCTGCAAGATCTCAAATCTGGTTGCTGCCAAAACTTCTCTGAAGTTCACAAAGAAAGAAAATGCAACTGACATGGACCCTCCCCAACTCCACAGTGAGCCTGACTTCAGCACTGATATGCCTCCTCCTACTTCAACAAAATAAAACTGCACAGAGCAGGAAACCAACAAAAGTCCTTGGCAACAACCAAAAGGGTGAGACAATAGTTTCAGCAGCATTTTCCCTTCTCATAAGCTTCAATCTTTCATCTCATTATCATTTTGAAGGTGGCTCCCATTTTCTTCTCCAGCTACTGCTCTTACTTGTATAATAAAGAAGTGAACACACTTCTTTTCTGTTCATTTTAGAACATGCTTTGTCCATCTAAGATTAGGAGATCCTTAAAGAAGACAGGAAACTGGTAAAGGGAGACAGTAACTGGAACAAGAATTGCCTGAAAATCCCTGAGACCAGGTACTGTATCATCCAACATATGACAGTGGATAAGTACCTAGACTCTGAAGCCAAGATACATGGGTTGTAATCGCAGCTCCATCACTTACCAACTGAAATCTTGGGCAGTTGATTTCATCTTTCTATGTCTCAGTTTCCTCATCCATGTAACAGGGATAATAACAGTGACTTCTTCATTGGCTCACTGTGTGGATTAAATAAATACTTATGATAGTACTTGGTACAAGGTAATTGCTACATATTAGCTATTATTAACACCAGTTTAACCAACGTATGTCTTTGGATAAGTCATCACTTCCCCTCCTTGAGTCTGCACAATCAAAATGAAATTAATAGTATGCTTAACCACCCAACTTACCTCACAGGGTTGTTGAAAAGATCAAAGAACCCAACTGGTGAGAAAAGTTCTTTGGGATGAAAAAACACAGTAGTATCTGTAATATATCATTTTTAATAAATAATACTATACCTCAATTAAAACTGAGTCTTCCATTTTAAAGGACTTAAAAAGAAAAAGAAGACCCATCCTGGATTGGCCGGAAACCCCACTGTGGGCTAAGGTGAGAGGAAGACTGAGAAGGGGACGTGCCAGCCTGGTGCTTCCTTCTGGCAGTGTACTTCAAGCCCACTCTGTAGAGTGAATGCGGGGGATGTGGTGACAAAGCTGCATCAGGGTGGCTTTGTGGCAAGTCACTCGTGTTTGTTCTGAGAGGCCAGGCAATGTCATTCCCGACCAATTCTGTCTCACTTCGGGAATATTCTGAAATCAGAGATGTTCTGGGTGCTTCCAGTAATTGCGGGACAATGCAATTTCGGACCCCAGTGACTGTCCGGGGGGGGGGGGGGACTGGCAGATGTTACTGTCAGAACTGCCGGGTCCCAACAACCAGCCAGGCTAGATGACGATTGGAGTTTGGGCTTCACAAAGGCAAGTCACCAGCAATCCCTGAATGTTGGCTGGACTGAACTTTTGGACTGAAATGACCATTTTTGCCGATGCCAGGTGAGCATGGCTAGAAGCACTAGATGCCAAGAGTCGAAACTCCATCGAGACTCCTAGTCAATGGCTGAATCTCCCAGTTTTTAATTCTGTCATCCCAATGCTTTGCTAATACGTGCCAATGACTAAGTAACTATATGTCTTCTCTATACTCACCCTTCCTTCTCTTCTTCCCTAAAGTGCTGTGTCCTGGGCTATCAGCATTACTTCCACTTATATCAGAGCCCACTTCCATTTCCATGCAGCCCATATGGTTTTCAGTAATCGGAGTTTTCCCTCCTCCTAAAAAACCCTCTTATTTTTAACTCACCACGTGTGCAAAGACAATTTTACTACTACATATTTATAGAAATAATAATAATAATGACATTTATTCAGCTTACTTTGAGCTAGGCATTGACTTAAGTGGTGTATAAATTATCTCAATCCCAAAACAAGCCTATGAGGTGAGGACTATTATTATCCCCTCTTATAGATGAATAGACTAAGGCACAGGGATGGCAAACATTGTGCTGAAGGCCATACAACATTCATTTGGGACATCTAGAAACGGACAGAACCGGGATATGAATCCAGGAAGTCTGATTCACTGAGCCCCCAATTTTAGCAAAGTACAGTATACTAAATAGACACACATGGGGATACATGTCTTCACAATTGTACAACCCAAAGTAATTTCATTTTGTTAGGGGAACCACTGACTGAAACCACCCACCCTGGCCAGGCACCACAGTAAATCATCTGCATGACTTATCTTGCGACAGGAGGTCCTGGTAAGGAACTCGGAACTAACATGCCACCACCAACCGGAAGAATTCAGGGGCTTCCCTGGTGGCGCAGTGGTTGGGAGTCCGCCTGCCGATGCAGGGGACACGGGTTCGTGCCCCGGTCTGGGAAGATCCCACATGCCGCGGAGCGGCTGGGTCCGTGAGCCATGGCCGTTGAGCCTGTGCGTCCGGAGCCTGTGCTCCGCAACGGGAGAGGGCACAACAGTGAGAGGCCCACATACCGCAAAAAAAAAAAAAAAAAAAAAGAATTTGGGAAAGGCCAAAAGGAGAGAGGAGACGCCAGTCCATATGTCTTGCCAACCTCCCAGAATCTTCCTCACTGGAATCCATCTTGGCTGAGTGATGCACGCACCACCAGGAAGAACCATGAATCAGAATGATTGGCCACAGACAACCTGGAAACTAATTAACCCCATCACCATAATACCCGAGACTGCAAGCCACGTGGCAGAGCGGTCCTCCTGAGCTCCCTTTCCCTCCTGCCCTCCACCTGGGAGCCCCTTCCCAATAAAGTCTCTTGCTTTGTCAGCACGTGTGTCTCCTCAGATAATTCATTTCCGAGCGTTAGACAAGAGCCCACTCTCAGGCCCTGGAAGGGGTCCCCCTTCCTGCAACAATTTCACACCAGACTCTCTAGGGTTCACGACTCAGGTAGTCTTGTCTCAGATCTTTTCAAGAAACACAAGAAACACACACTTTAAGGCTCTTTGAGTGATATAGCACAGGCTCTTAGGTTGATTCCAAGGATCCAGTTTTCACACACATAACTATGTGCAACTACATGAATATTCCTCCGTGTTATATACAAACTTTCAAAAACGTAATTACAGGGCCTCCCTGGTGGCGCAGTGGTTAAGAGTCCGCCTGCCGATGCAGGGGATACGGGTTCGTGCCCCGGTCTGGGAGGATCCCATATGCCGCGGAGCGGCTGGGCCCGTGAGCCATGGCCGCTGGGCCTGCGCATCCGGAGCCTGTGCTCCGCAACGGGAGAGGCCACAACAGTGAGAGGCCCGCATATCGCAAAAAGAAAACAAACAAACAAACAAACAAAAAAAACGTAATTACACCTTCCAGGTAGGATGCCATATCCTTGTCAATCAAAATGTAGTCAATAACTGGTCAAGAACTTACTGTGCCTCCCCCTGGGAATACAGTGGTGAAGACACCACTCATGAACCCTGCCCAGATGGAGATTTTTACAATCTGATAGAGAAGACAGACATTGAGGGAATGATTGTAAATAATTAAGGCAACAATGACAAGAAAGCAAAATGCTCTAAAGGAAAATACAGGGTGCTTTTGAGAAAATGGAGAGAAGGGGAGAGGTAGCTAATTTCCTTTAAACCCACGGCATCCTTCTTGGAATTTGAACTGAATGCTTTCAAAATTGCCCCAAATCCTGAAATCGCTTAATAAATATTTCTGAATTAATACCCGAGACAAGGGAAATGAGGTAATGCTTGCAAACCAAAGAAACACGTGGCAGTTTCTTTATACTCCCAGTGTTGGGAGAAAGTTGAAATGAGCTTAAACAGAGAATGACAAGAAATACAGGGCACACTTTTCTGTGGTTACAGCACTAGCCACACTAGCTGGATTGTTTGGGGCCTCACTTTCATGAGGCTTAATACAATCAGGAAGGGCTTAGACACCCAGCCAGGATAAATACCCCACCAGGAGCCTGATCAAGGAGAGAACCAAAACCCAAGCAGCCAGGGCTCTCTTGCGGTGCCCAGACACACATGTGGGCAGCTCCATCAGCCAAAAATGCTGGCCCCCTCTGGGGCCTCCCCAACCCCTACCAATCAACACATTCTTAAAGTAGCCTCGGGCTGCTGAAGCTCATAATCAGACCTGGGCTGGATTGCAAACATCTCTATAATGCCAATGCTGGCTAACGTGATTAGGCACAGAGCATTAGCCAAATAAAAGGGATGGGGGACAGGGAGATGGAGAGAAGAAAAGGAGTATGCAATCTGCACAAAAGGGAAAAGGAAGTGGAGAAAGGTCCTGTGACACTCCCAAAGGGAGGAAATTAAAAGTCAGAGGAGCACCCGAATCCAAATCGTTTACTGCTTAGCCAAGCGGCCGGTCAAAGGGGTTACCGATACTGAGGATGCTGTGGTGAACAAACAGGTATGACCCCTGCCTTCATCAAGCCCACAGCCTACTGAAGGGCAGACTCAAAACAAATGCCATTATAGCCCAGTGCTTAAGACATTCACCGAGACTGTACATACTTTTATAGTACATTTTTTGGAGGAGGGAGTGAATGAATAAAAACAAACAAACAAACAAACAAATGACTATCCCACTGTAGTGGTTAATTACATGTGTCAGCTTGGCTAGGCTATGGTGCCCAGCTGTTTGGTCAAACACTAGTCTAGATGTTGCTGTGAAGGTAATTGTTAGGTGTGATCAACAGTTACCATCAGTTGGCTCTAAGCAAAGTAGAGTACCCTCTACAATACAGGTAGACCCAATCGGTTGAAGCCCTTAAGGGTGAAGACTAAGGCTTCCCAGAGAAAAAGGAATGGTGCTTCGAGACTGCGATACAAAAAGCCTGCCCGAGTTTCCAGGCTGCTGTTCTGCCCCGCAAAGTTTAGGCTTGCCAGCTTCCACAATCACGTGAGCCACTTCCTTAAAATCTCTCTCTATATACCTAGAGATAGAGATAGAGACGGGATATAACTATATAGATAGGATATGATATATAATAGGATATATATATCCTATTGGTTCTATTTCTCTGGGGAACCATGTCTAATACACCCCTTAAATATGCCGATTGATTGTAAGGCAGGCCCTAATTCAGAAATGTGAAAACCTATGCTTCTTAGAATTGAGGAGATAAGATCACTACAATTAAGTTAACAATTACCAACATACTGAGGATTGCAAAGAAGAAACAGAGGATGCTGTGGGAGTGAGTGCAGAGAGAGCCCACCCCCAGCAAAGGAGTGCCAGGGTGCCGGGTCAGCAGAAGCATGAAGCGTAAGGAGGCTTCCCCCGCCAGGAAATAAGACGGGCTCAAGTGGCAGAGGGAAAAGGAGGGATTCTGATAAAAGTACGATGGAACCTGCATGTGCTGCCCACAAACTCAGCGCGACCACGCAAAGCCATTACCAACTCACACTGCCCACAGCCCAGCGCCTGGACAAGCCCCACCAGCCTCTTCTCTAGGTCCTGGGAGAGCTGCCCGGGAGCAGAGCATTTCGCCCGTGGGCTCAGGCCTCCAGTTTTCCCAGCCTGAGAAGGAAAGCCAAGAGCTGGGAGCCCACACCCTACGTGCACAATCCCAAAAGGGTTAATTCCCAACTCCCCCCTCCCCCACTGTAAGTGGTGGCAATCTTTCCTAATCGTTTCCATTTCTATTCCTCTTTACTTCTCCCATTCCCCTCTTTGTTTTCATGACCTGTGGGAACCTGAACTCCAGCTGGAGGTAGAGTCTGCCTTTATACTTAAAGCAGACATTTAAGCAATTATCCTGTCACTGGGCCTAGCCTTGCCTCCTCCATATGGGTAGCTCCTAAGCAAGGCATTTGGTTTCTCCTTTGTTCCCAGTGCACTGAGTAAAACGGTTCCAGAAAGCACTTGCCCTTGAGCAACAGGGCTGGGAAGATGGGGGTAAGCTGGACTGGGGACGCTCAATGTCAAAAAGGGGCTGGGAATGGGAGCCTGTCAGCCTCTTTGGCTCTGCATGCCCACCCCACCTCTTGGACAGGCCATCTCCCTCCTGCAGCAGAGTCGATGAGAGGACTCACATCCACTCCTGACCAGAAGCTCAGGTGGTGGGAAAGGGCAGGGGTGTGAGGGTGAGGCAACTCTGCCTGCCGTCCAGCGCTACAGGTGCACGAGCTTCCCTAAGGCCCTGATGGCCCAGCAGTAGGAGGCAGCAATCAGGCACCCAAAAAAGAAGTGAGCAGACTCCCACTGGGTTTGCTGTGACTTGAAGGTACCACCACAGAGAACCTCCGGTATTAGTTTCCTGTGGCTGTAATAACAAATTACCATGTATTGGGTAGCTTAAGACAGCAGCAATTTATTCTTTCATAGTTCTAGAGGCTAGAAGTCCAAAACTAGTAACACGGGGCCAAGACTCCCTTTGGAGAAACCAGGAGAGAATCCATTCTTCCAGTTTCTGGTGGCTGAGGGCATTCCTCGGCTTGTGGCCACATCACTCCGATCGCTGGCTCCACAGTCACATCTTGTTCTCCTCTGTATGTGTCAGATCTCTCTCTGCCTTTCTTAAAAGGACACTTGTGATAGTATTTAGGGCCCAGGGCCCCCCACCTGCATAATCCAGAATAACTTTCTAATCTCAAAATCCTTAATCACATCTGCAAAGACTTTGCCATATAAGATAATGTTCACAGGTTCCAGGAATCAGGACCTGATATCTTTGGAGGGCCATTATTTAGCCTACAGTGATCTTATGTCCACCTTATATCAGAGCAAGAGATGGAGCCAAGAGGGAAGGTGGGGTGGGCTTCTCTCCCACCCTAAATTCCTAGGTGTTCAGGGGAAACCAGGGTCTTAACAGACAAGCAGCAGCAGTCGCCAGCTCATTCACAGCCACAGAGGTCAAAGGGAAGAGAGGGGGTGGCTGGGTTTTAATGCACCACTGTCAAAAATAATGGGTAGAATTAGGTCATAAAAGGAGGTATGGGCTAAATCTTATATCCACCATTTACTATCAATGTGGCTCTGAACAAGTTAACTGGATGTGTCTAAGCCTCAACTCCCAAATCTATGAAATGGGCACACTAATCCCTAACTTAGTGAAAGGCTGTAAGGATAATATCTTAGTATTCACCATGTACCAGGCATCACTGTCAGCACCTTGCAAATATTTTCTTCTTTAATCCTTACGGAGATGTATACGATAAGTACTGTTATCCCCATTTTATAGATGAGTAAATGGAGACCCGGAGAAGTTACAAAATATGCCCAAGATCACACAGCTTAAAGGGACTCAGCCTTGTTTTGCAGCCAGGTCTGACTCCAAATCATAAGGCAATCAGCACAAAGACATGTTAACCCTGGTTCTCGTCCCTGGCTGCACATTAGAATCACTTGGGGAGCTTACACTGCTTCGATGCCCAGTCCACCCTGACCAATTGAATCAGCATCTCTGGGGGTTGGTATGGGCACTTGATAAAAGCTCCCCAGATGATCAATGTGCAGCTTGGGCCAAGAACCACCCAGTTAAATAAACCCCTTTCCCTCCTCTGGCTGGGTGATGGCAGGCCTTCTTCCCCTGCACACACCCCACTCCAGCCAGAGCACCTGCTCTGATCTCTAACTGCACATCCTCAGTCAGCTGTTCTTGAGGGTCTTGATACCTAGTCTAACAAGAAACAAAGACCTTCCTTGCTAAGCAAAGAATGTCCTCAGTTATTCATTCATTTGCTTAATGATGCAAATTTCATGCTGCTTTCTTTCCAGCCCCTTAGAACAGTGCCTGGCACTTAGTAGGTATTTGATGAATATCATTATTTCATTCAGTGTCTACTGTAATTCAGGCAGTTATAAAGGTTTCTTTGTTACCCCTTAGATATGTTGCTTTCCCATTTTGCCTAATTTCTTCTGCCCTATTGGGACAGGTCCCCTGATTCCTAATGCCTTCATTCTGGGCATCCCCTACGTGGGCCTGTCTCCTGCTTTCCTTATTCCCTGCTCAATGATATCCCCCAAAAGATATCCTCATTTTAATCCCTGGAATCTATAAATGTTACCTTCTTGGGGAAAAGTATCTTTGCAGATAATGATTAAGAATTATGAGATGAGGACATTATCCTGGATTATCTGTGTGGGCCCTAGTGTCCAACACAAGTGTCCTTCTAAGAAAGTGGCAGAAGAAAGAAGAGAAGAAAGCCAAGTGACCATGGAGGCAGAGACTGGAGCGACGTGGCCAGTAGCCGAGGAATACCCCTAGCCACCAGGAGCTGGAAGAGGCAAGGAGCACATTCGTCCCTAAAGCCCTCGATGGGAGCATGAGCCTGCTGACGTCTTGATTTCGGCACAGTAATACTGATTTCAGACTTCTGGCCTCCAGACCTGTAAGAGAATAGTACAGTCTGTTTGGTAGTGTGTTACAGCAGCCAGAGGAAACCAATACATCACTTACCCTGACCTTTACCTTGTGCCCACCTCAGGGCTCTGATCACACCCTGTCTGGTCCCCAACACCTGGTCCTTCCCATGCCACAATTACTGTCCCACATCATCACTCCAGAGGGGCTTTTAATCCTCCTGCTCACTCCCAAGAGCAAGGGCCTGGATTCTCCTTGCTAGGCCAAATAGGCACACTGCCAGATACCAAGCTCAGGGTCTCCAGGACAAGACCCTGGGAGAAGAGAAATGGAATACAAGACTGACCCTAAGGGCCCATCAAAATCCCTTCCATGGATAGCCCAGAGGAATAGTCCGTGTGCTGGGAATGCCAAGGGTAGAGTCATGCAGAAACAGAACAAGCTTGGAAACTCAAGTAAAATGTTGGAACCACCCCCTTCCTGCCCCCTCTCCTGCAGCCTCTCCATTTCATCCATCCCTACAGAGGATCATGGCTTTTCCATCACTGTTAGTGACAGTCCCTCACATTTATACAGCACTTAGTGCTTTTGCACAAGATGTCTACATCCATCACTTCACCTGAGATCCACCCTGTGAGGTAGACTAGCATGTAACTGTCCTATTTGACAGGAAAGGTTTGAGGACTGAACTGAGGTCCGACATTTTGGAAGTTAATCCAAAAAGTAATCTAACACAGCAGTGGGTCTCATGACCCTGAAGCCAGTACTCTACCCAGTTCACCTCACCTACAGGCTTGTGGGCCTTTGTGGCTTACACACGCAGAGATGCAAGCACAGAAGGGTTAACACATCAGTTACCCCAATCAACAGCTCACCCTTCTACGCACGTCACGTGGAGAAACTCATTGAATCCTCACACCAGCCCTATGAAGCAGGTGCTATTCATTACCTTCATTTTATAAATGAGGGAACCAAGGCACAAGGAAATGTGTCCCAGGTTTAACTGCTTGTATATGGAGGAGGCAGAATTTTAACCCAGGCCATTTGGCCCCAGATTCTGTGCTCTTAACCCAAAGGGAGCTAACGTAGTACTGCAAGAACTTTTTTCGCACAGCTGGAATGCTACAGAAGTATATGAAAAACGAATAATGTTCTAAGCACTCTTCAAAATGAAGAACCAGAGACAAAATGTAACTAAATTGGCCCTTTAGAATGAAAGTGATAGTGCTTTGAAATTCCCATTGGAAACTCTTCCCACCAGATGTGTCCAGTTGTAATGTGGTCATCATTAGGCACACATGTTTTGGGGGGGGTGTGTGTGTGCGTGTGTGTGTGCGTGTGTGTGCAGCGTGCACGCATGTGCGCACAAGCTCATGTAGACTAAGATGAGTGGTAGACCCTCCAGATAGTTCACCAGAAATCTTGCATCAGGGCTCCCCCAGTACCCCTGCTCCATCAAAGGGACTTGGAATTTGGAGTCTGAGTAAATTAACATCCCTGTTCTTTATTTATCTCCCTCTGACTGTGATAAATAGCCCTGGGGAATCCTTCCTATTTCTGGGCTGAGAGAAAAATGAAACATCCCTGCCTACATTTCACACCAACATGGAAAGTAGGGTACTTATTGCAAGCTAGCTGTATTCTAGCATTATAGTAAATGTTTTCAATCTCCCAAAAGTTGCAAACATGCTCCTCGCCATCATTCCAAAGCCTTTCTAGTTACCGTGACCAGGTGGGGCAGGATGCCAGCACTATGTAGGAAGAACTGAGCCTTCCTGTAAAAACTGACCGTCTAACCCACAGTGCTGATGCATACAGACAACAGATCAAGAATAAGGCTGAGAGAAGTATTGGGAAAGTCTTCCAGTCTAACCCTTTTATCAATAGATGTGAAACCTGAGGTCTAGAGACAGGAAATGATTTGTCCAGGACTACACAGCAACATAACAGCAGTGCCTGCTTGTATTGGCAGACTAGGAAACTTGGACAAACCTTCATGCAGAGGACAATCAGAAAATCTGGGCAATATGTAAAAATTATCTGGAACTAGAGATGTTCCAAGACAGGGAAGAAATGCAGGACCTAGTCCGAAAAATAACAGGAAATCCAGAGAAGTCAGTCTGGCATGTGAGGCTACTTTTACCCAGACTCTAGGGTCTGAGCCAACTCCAGTATAGGTGGCTGACAGGTGTGAAACTTAACAGGCCTTTTGATAGACTGTCTTGCAGACAGGAAAAAAATTTGGCTCAGGACCCACCAAGATGGAGGGACTAGCAAATCCCTAATAGGGGGGTTGGGACACTTAAGGGACATAACCTTATCCTAGGAGTAAGGTTGAATCAAAAATAAACCAGTCCTCACAGGGACCAGGAGCCATATTTGACCCATCCACCCTGATCAGATTAAGGCAATCTTGGATTTCTAAGGGCTGCTAGCTTCCAGTAAGAAATAAATTAAATCCTCTCTAGAGTAAGATACCATTATGCTAAGCCTCAAATTAACCCTAGTTTTTTTTCATATGCAATACCTGGTACTCAATCAAAAACAACCATACATACAATAGGACCTAGAAAATAGTTATCAGACACAGACTTTACAATAACTATGCTTAATATATTCAAAGTATTTAAAGCCAAAATAGAAAATTCTAACAATCAACTGGAAACTCCTTTAAAAAGATGGAAATAAAGACACTAAAAAATACAATACTAAAACTAAAAACTATAATAACTACAATCTTTAAATAAATGGAAGGTTTTAACAACAGATCAAATAAAATTGAAAAGTTAATTGGTAAACTACAAAATAAGTCAGATGTCCAGAACAAAGAACTGAAAGATAAAAGGATGGAAAATAGAAAAAAGAGTATACAATAAATCAAGACTTATTGCATGAGACTTACTACATGAGAAAAGGTCTAAGTAATATAACTCTGGTCATAGAAGAAGAGAAAGAGAATGGAGGAAGAGCAATATTTAAAAGCATTTTCCAAAACTGCTGAAACACACAAAAAAAGCACAAATTCAAGAAGGACTTACTATGACTATCAAGCAGAATAAATACCATATAATTTAAAAAAATATCTTACCTACTCATCAGAAAAAAAAAGTGATGATTAACAAGAAAGAGGGGTCTTTGAATAAAAACAAGAAAAACTACAGAAGCAAAAACAGAATTCATGAATCTGACTTCCCATCAGAGGCAGCACAAGCTTGACAATAATGTAAGAATATCTCTTTTTTTATTGGAGTATAGTTGCTTTACAATGTCGTGTTAGTTTCTGCTGTACAATAAAGTGAATCAGTTATACGTATATCCACTCTTTTTTAGCTTTCCTTCCCATTTAGGTCACCACAGATCACTGAGTAGAGTTCCATGTGCTAAACAGTAGGTTCTCATTAGTTACCTATTTTATACATAGTGGTGTATATATGTCAATCCCAATCTCACTATTCGTCCCACCCCCCTTTCCCCTTGGTAACTGTAAGTTTATTCTCTACATCTGTGACTCTATTTTTGCTTTGCCAGTAAGTTCATCTGTATCACTCTTCTAAATTGCACATAAGCAATATACTATATTTGTTTTTCTCTTTCTGACTTACTTGTCTCTGTATGACAGTCTCTAGGTCCATCCACATCTCTGCAAATGGTACTATTTCGTTCCTTTTTATGGCTAATAGTCCATTGTATATACATATACCACATCTTCTTTATCCATTCCTCTGTCGACGGACATTTAGGTTGCTTCCATGTCCTGGCTATTGTAAATAGTGTTGCAATGAACATCGGGGTGCGTGCATCCTTTCGAATTCTGGTTTTCTCTGGATATATGCCTCAGAGTGGGATTGCTGGGTCAAATGGTGCTCTATTTTTGGTTTTTTAAGGAACCTCCATACTGTTTTCCATAGTGGCTGTATCAATTTACATTCCCACCAACAATGTAGGAGGGTTCCCTTTTCTCCACACCCTCTCCAGCATTTACTGTTTGTAGATTTTTTGATGATGGCCATTCTGACCAGTGTGAGGTGATACCTCATTGTAGTTTTGATTTGCATTTCTCTAATAATTAGTGATGCTGAACATCTTTTCATGTGCTCTTTGGCCCTCTGTATGTCTTCTTTGGAGAAATGTCTGTTAGATCTTTCCCCCCATTTTTTGATTGAGTTATTTGTTTTTTTGATGTTGAGCTGTATGAGCTGTTTATATATTATGTCAGTTGCTTCATTTGCAAATATTTTCTCCCATTCTGAGGGTTTTTTGTTTTGTTTATGGTTTCCTTTGCTATGCAAAAGCTTTTAAGTTTAATTAGACTCCATTTATTAATCTTTGTGTAATGATACCTTAAAAGTGCTAAGAAAATAACTGCCATCCTAAAATCCTATACCCAGGTAAAATATCCTTGAAAAATAGTGAAATCAAGATATTTTCCACACAAACGGTAACTGACAGAATGTTTCAGTAGACTTTAACTAATGGCAATGTCTATACACAAAAGGAAAATGATCCCACATGAAGCTTAAAAATGCAGGAAGACATGAAGAGTAACAGGAACAGCAAACATGTGGGTAAGTTAAATGAGTATTTACTATATGAAATATTAATAATTTTGTTTTGTAATATTTAAAATATCTATAAATTAAAATTCACAATAATAATAGCATAAAGTTGAAAGGGGAAAAATATACAGTATTCTAGGGCCTCTGTTTTAACCAGTAAGTGATGAACATTCTCATTTTATACTTGTTATGTCAAGCATGTTTAGGTAAGTCTCTTGAGTAACTACTATAATTACCATCAAAAATATAACTATAATAATCATAAACACATAGCAAGCTAATAGAAATAGAAAATGAAATAATAAATTATAAATCCAAAAGAAAGGAAGAAAGGAGAGAACATGGAATACTATAGGTGAGATAAATATAAAGCAAATACAAGAGTATAGATTTAAACCAAAATATATCCATAAATACATTAAAAGGCAAATGTATAAAATGCTCCAATTAAAAGAGAAACATTATCAGACAGGATAAAAACCCAAAACCCCAAAATATTACCTACATGACACTCACTGAGTATGATCATACAAAAAGGTTGAAAAGATGGAAAAAGAAATACTATGTAAATACTAACCAAAATAAACTGGTATAGCTAAATTAATATCAAAGTAGAATTTAAGGCAAAAATCATTCACTGAGTTAAAGAGGAACATCTCACAATGATCAATATATTCAATTAACCAGGAAAGTGTATCATTTCAAATTGATATATATAGGTATTAACATAGCTAGTTACCACTGAACTAGGTTCAAAGTGATGAGAAAAGAACGTCCCTGGCTTCACAGGATCATCTTAAATGAAAACAAGTAAAAGATGAAGGGGAAGCAAGACGAAAGGACATGAGGTAACTCGTGGAGATAGAGAGGAAAGAGATGGAGAGAGAGAAACTAAAAAAGAGAGCTGCATATGAAGAAGAAAATATGTAGGAAAAATGAAATAGAAGAGAGAAAGGAGAAGGAACAAAAGAACAGAGAGAAAACAACTGGAAGTAAATTGAAATTGTTTTGAGAGAAAAAGTATGGAGTCAAAGAGATTCCACAAAGGAAGCCCATCTCCTTCAAGGAAGCTCAGCTTTTCACCTCCCAGGATCAGAGCTTCCTGTGGCACATAGTGACACCTGCCATAAGGCTTCTGCCTTCATTGATTTCAAATATCAAACTCAGTAATAAAAAGAAGAATAGTCATAACAATGACCCACCCTTCTGGCTTCAGAAATTGCATACAAAAATGGTACTCTCCATGCCACAAGAGCAAGAACAATCACTCATTTCCTGTCTTCTTGGAAAAGCCAGTAAGTCACAGACCACCTAGCCATAACCCACCCCAGCCAGACTCCCAGGAGCCCAGTCCTGCTTGGAGTCCTATCAAGAATAAGACCAGAGAGGAACTAAAGCCAGGCAAAACTCAACTAAACCCTGAACTCTATTTTTGAACCCATTTTCCTATTTCCCCACAATGGGAGTTGACTCCTGGGTGAACACAACAAGAAAGACAGTTTGGAAGCAAATGTGTATTTGCTGTCCTCCATCTGCGCTGAAATGCTCTGCTCTGCTGTGTTGTGCTTTAGTAACAATTTTGAAAATACTGGTGCCCAAGACCTTCATCTGTAAGAATTCTGTTTAGCCCATTGACATAGTATTTGTAAAAATTAGGGGATCTTGGAGGAGTAATTCATTATTCAACCAATAATGATGATACAACAGTGAGCAAAGAAGACATCACCCTACCTTAATAGAGCTTACATTCTAGTGGAGAGAACATAAAATGTTGAACAAAAGACATACAACTTGTGGTAAGAGATAGGACAAAGTAGCCGCATAGCACAGGGAGATCAGCTAGGTGGTTTGTGACCACCTAGAGGGGTGGGATAGGGAGTGTGGGAGGGAGGGAGACACAAGAGGGAAGAGATATGGGAACATAACTGATTCACTTTGTTATAAAGCAGAAACTAACACACCATTGTAAAGCAATTATACTCCAATAAAGATATTAAAAAAAAAAGATAGGACCAAGAATAACTGGGAAGAGAAGACAGCCATCTCCAGAGAGGGTGACAAGGGAAGGTCTTCCTAAGGAGGTGACATCTTGATGAAGTGTAAAGCATGAGAATAACCAGCCATATTGCTGCCAAAGAAAGCTTTTAGGAAGAGGGAAATGTGTGAGAGAAGTCTGAGGTGGGAAAGGACTTCTTGGTGTTTAAACACCAGGAGCCAAGTCCAGGGTTGGCTGGTGCTCCGTGGAGGTGCAATAGCAGGGGCAGTCAGGGCAGAGACCATCCAGAGGCTATAGGCGAAGGTCAGGGGTTTGGCTTTTATCCTACCAGCCATGGAAAGCTTCCAAAAGGTTTTAAGTAGAAAAGTGACTTGATCCATTAAGGAACTTGCAAAAGACACAGCCCTCAAGGACAGCTGCAGGAGGAAGTCTGTGAAGCTCAAAGGAGAACTTCTAAGAGTCGCTGGCACCAGAGCCAGCAGGTAAGCAAGGCCCAAGAGCTTCCCTGCCCTGGGGCTCCAAAAGCCCAGCCTTCACTTGTCTGAAATGGTCCAAGAGGGATGGATGTTCGTTAGGGAGGGCAGGGCCTGGACTATGTGACTACGAGATTGTTTTTATGACTATAATTACACTGTTGAGGTTAATCCCAGACCTAATGTTGTAACAGTATTTCTGAGCATTGATTTTGTCCAAAGGTGGGCAGCTAGCTCTCACCCAATAAGAAGATACTACAGGGAGAAGTCAGTTAACCTATGGACCTCAACCAAGAAAACCAAACACAAGCCAAGCTGGAAGAGAGAGACAGGAGATTTTGCTGTTGTTGAGATTTTGACCAATATTTCTCTAGTGTGGCCCATGACTCATCTGCATCAGAATCACCTAAAGGACTCGTTAAAAATGCAGATTCATCCACTCCATACCTCCTGAATCAGAATGTGTCTTTGAGTTTGGCAGGGACTTTCTATGGCAAATGCATTCCTGCCTGTCTAATTGTTAGCATGATATAATGTAAAGGTAGACAAACACTATCAGTTATATGCTGTGATTTTCTAGACCCCTAGAGCACCTGAGCACCCTTCTTATTTTCATGAGCCACAATTTTAATTTACAAATGTATGAATATTTGAATCCAGATATACAATTTATTCTGTTAAGAAATATAAGTTGCTTAAATATATTTTTGTTGTTTCTTAACATATTTATTGAGGTATAACTGACATACATTAAACTCTAAATGTTTACAGTGTATAAATTCTGACACATACACTTTTGAAACCATCACTACAATCAAGATAGTGTCTCCTCATGCCCCTTGATAATCCCACTCTCCTACCTCTCCCCATCTTCACCTCATTCCCAGATAACCACTGATCTGCTTTCTATCACTATAGAAATTATTTTCTATAATTTGTTATAAATGGAATCATATAGTATATCCTCTTTTTTCACCTGGCTTCTTTCACTCAGAATAATTACTCTGAGATTCATCCATGTTGTAGATATCAATAGTTTATTTTTATTCCTGAGTAATGGTCCATTGTATGGATATACCACAATTTATTTATCCATTCAACTGTTCAAGGACATTTGAGTTGTTCAGATTTTTTGGCAACTACAAAAAAGAGCTGCTATGAACATTCTTTGACAAGTCCTTACATGAACACATGCTTTCATTTCTCTTGGATAAAGACCTAGAAGTAGAATGGATGGGTCATCTGGTAGATGTAAGTTTAACTTTTTAAGAAACTACCAAACTATTTTCAAAACTGTTTTATCATTTTACATTTCCATCAGCACTGTATGAGAGTTCCAGTTGCTACATATCCTGCCAACACTCAATATGGTCAGTAACTTTTATTTTAGACATTCTTTTAGATGTACTATAGTATCTCATTGTGGTTTTAATTTGCATTTCCTTTATAACTAAGAATGTTGACCAATAAGCATGGACTTAACTGGTCATCAATATATACTTTTTTTTTGTAAAATGTCTATTTAAATCTTTTACCCAAGGGGAGAAGGATTATCTTCTTATAAATGAATGCTGAGATTCTTTAAATGCTCTGGATACAAGTCCTTCATCAGATGTGTGATTTATAAATATTTCTCCCTATCTGTAATTTGTCTTTTCATTATCTTAAGAGTGACTTTGAAGAGCAGTTCTTAATTTTGATTAAATCTGATTTGTCAATTTTTCTTTTATGAATCATGCTTTTGATTCATACCTTAGTGAAATCTAAGAAATCTTTGCTTAACCCTAGGTCAAAAGATGTCTTGCTATGCTTTCTTCTAGGTTTTAATTTTTTCAGGTTTTATATTTAGGTCTTTGATCCATTTGAAGGTAATTTTTGTATATAGTGTATAAAATGTGAGTTGAAGTTCTTTTTGTCTTTCTGTTTTTTCATATGGATGTACAATTGTCCCAGCACTATTTATTGAAAAGAATATTCTCTGACCACTACATTGTCTTTGAGCCTTTGTTAGAAATCAATTGACATATGTGTATCTGTTTCTCAACTCTATTCTGTTCCAATGACCTGTTTATCTTTATGCCAATACCACACTATCTTGATTATTGTACTTTTACAATGAATCTTCCAACATTATTCTTCTTTTTCAAAATTTTATTGGGTATTCTAGGTCCTCTGCATTTCCATATAAACAAAAGAATCAGCTTTGTCAATTTCTACCTAAAAAAAAAGTCTGTTGGGATTTTGATTGGACTTACAGATAGATCATTGGAAGAGAATCTTAAAAATATTGAATCTCTTGATCCATGAGCATGGTACATTTCTCCAGTTATCTGTGTCCTCCTTAATTTCTTTCTTAATTTCTCTTAGCCTTGTTTTGTAGCTTTTACAGTACAGGTCTTGCACAACTTTTATCACATATGTCCACAGTATTTCATAGATTTAATGCTATTATACATTTTTTACTTCAATTTCTGATGGTTTGTTGCTAGCATATAGAATGTAATTGAATTATGTATATTGATCTTTTATCCTGCAGCTTTCTTAAATTCATTTATTAGTTCTAGTAGCTTTTTTATAGTTTTATGGGATTTTTATACATAGGCAATTATATCATGCACAAATATACTTTTACTTCTTCCTTTCTTATATGGAGGTCATTTTTCTTTTTCTTGCCATATTGTACTGCCCAGACCCTCCAAAAATGTTAAAAATAGGAGAATGGACATCCTTGTCTTGTTCTTGAGCCTAGGGAAAAGGATTCAGTCTGTTGCCATTAAATATGATGTTAGCTGTAGGTTTTTCAGAGATGCCCACTATTGTCAAGAAGTTTATTTATATTCTTGGTTTACTGGGTACTTATATCAGAAATGCAGTTGAATTCTGTCAAAACATTTTGGGTTTGTTCTGTTATGCATCTATTGAAATGATCATATCATTTTTTAATTTTTATATTTAAACTGTTAAACTGGTGAATTCAATTGTTTGATTTTCAAATGTTAATTCAACATTGCCCTCCTGAAATACACACCACTTGGTCATGATATATTATCCTTTTATACATGATTGGATTTGACTGCTAAAATTCTGGTAAGAATTTTGTATCTATGATCACAAAGACCACTGCTCTGCAGTTTACTTTTCTTGGAATGTCTTTGCCTAGTTATGGTATCACTGTCATGCTGTCTCATAGACTGAATTGAAGAATATTTTCTTTAATTTTCTGTAAAAGTTTATATAGAATTGTTATTATTTTTCTTCCTTCCATGTTCAGTAGAATTTCTTCATGAAGCCCCATGGCTCTGGAGTTTCTTTGTGAGGTTTTAAACTAAAAATTCAATATTTCATATAGGGTTATTAAGGTTATCTATTTCTTCTTGAATGAGCTTTGGTAGTTTATATCTTTGAAGAAATGTGTCCATTTAATATAACTTGCAGAATATATTTGCATAAAGTTCTCCTTTACTACCCTTTAAATATCTGTAAAATCCATAGTGATATTACCTCTCTTATTGCTGATACTGGTTATTTGTGTCTTCTCTTTTTTTCTCTAATCAGTCTTATTAAAGATTTATCAATTTTATTGACTTTCTCAAAGAATCAGCTTTTGGTTTCATTTATTTTTCTGTATTATTTTTCTGTTATCTTTTAAACTGCTTTCCATTATGATGTTCAATATTCCTTTCCTCTCCTTACTTTGGGTTTCATTTGTCCATTCTCTTTTTAAGTTCTCAAGGTGGAAGTTGAGATCATTGGTTTATAACCTTTTTTTTCTTTTCTAATATGGACATTTAATACTATAACTTTCCCTTTAAGACTATGTCAACTGCTTCTCACAACTTGTGATATATAGTTTTTCATTTTTGCTCAATCAAAATACATTTTAATTTTCCTTTTGATTACTTCTTTGGCCCATGAGTATTTTTATATGTGCTTTTTTTTTTTTTTTTTTTTTTTTTTTTTTGCTGTACGCGGGCCTCTCACTGCTGTGGCCTCTCCCGTTGCGGAGCACAGGCTCCGGACACACAGGCTCCGCGGTCATGGCTCGTGGGCCCAGCCGCTCCGCGGCATGTGGGATCTTCTGGGATCGGGGCACGAACCCGTGTCCCCTGCATCGGCAGGCGGACTCTCAACCACTGCGCCACCATGGAAGCCCTTTATATGTGCTTTTAATTCTCAAATATTTGGGGATTTTTAAAATAACTTTTTGTTATTTGGCATTAATTTACTTCCCTCATTGTCAGAGGACATACTTTGAATCCTGTTAAATTCACTGAGGCTTGTTTTATGGTCTAGAATATGGTCTATGCTGGTCTATATTCCATGTGAACTTGAAAAGAATGTGTCTTCTGCTGTCGTGCGGTTGTGTGATCTACAAATGTCAATTAGAACAAATTGGTTTATAGTGTCATCTAAGTCGCCTATATCCTTACTGATTCTCTGTCCATTTGTTCCATTAAGTACTGGGAGACAGGAATTGAAATTTCTGACTATAATTGTGTATCTATTTTCGCTTGCAGTTCTCTCAGTTTTTGCTTCTTGTACATTTAGGATCATAATATTCCATTGAAGAACTGGTATTTTTATCACTGTGAAATGGCACTCTTTATTCCTGGTAATACTCTTTCTTCAGAAATCTACTTTTCTCCAATATTAAAATAGCCACTCCTGCAGGAGAACTCAATGTTAAAGTCAAAAGAAACTGGATCCCTCATCCTGGATCTCATAGTTGGTAGAGCTCAAATTGGGGTCTTGGCTCCAAGAACAGTGTCCCAAGTACATCAAGGTTTGAAGTGGGTGAAATGTCTGCATATACAAAGAATATCTCTGGAAGGACACACAAAGTGTGTGTAACTGTGGTTGCTTCTGAAAAGGGGAAATAGGTGACCAGGGAACAGGGATGAGAGGGAGATTTGATATTCACTGAATACCTTTTGTACCTTTTGAATTTGTACTATGTATATGTTACCTAATTTATGTTTAAGAATTCAAAAAAAATTTTTAAATAAAATAGCCACTCCTGCTTTTTCTTTTTGGTTAGTGTCAGCATGATATACCTTTTTCAGTATTTTTACCTTTGACTTATTTGTGTCTTTAAAGTGCAATTCTTATCGGCAATATAGAGGTGGGTCTTGATTTTTTAATCAAATCTGACAATTTCTGCCTTTTGATGGGAATTTTTGGACCATTTACATTTAGTGTGATTAATGATATGGATGGATTTTAATCTACCACACTGCCATTGGTTTCCTATTTGTCCCATCTGTTCCCTTTTACTTCTTTCACACCTTCTTCTGGATTAATTGAATATTTTTATGACTCCATTTTATTTGCTTTTTGGCTTATTAGCAATAACTATTTTTTGTTATTTTAGTAGTTTCTTTAGAATTTACCTTATTCATCTTTAACTTATCACAAGCTACCTTTGAGTGATATGATACCACTTCACATATATGCTACCTTACAACAATAGAGTTCCATTTCCCACTAACCTCTTCATATCTAACAGAAAATTTTATCCACTGTTTCTTCAAGTATTTTTTTCTGTCCTGCTTCTCCCTCTTCCCTTTTAAGGACTCTACTTACACATATATTAGACCACATGCAGTTGTCTCACAGTTCACAGGTGGTCTGTTTTTGTTGTTGCTGTTTTTCAGTCTGTTTTCCGCTCTGTGATTTATTTTCTGTAGTTTCTATTACTATGTCTTCAGGTTCACAGATGTTTTCTTCTGCAATGTTTTATCTGTTGGTCATCTCATCCAGTATAATTTTCATCTCAGACATTGCAGTTTGTATATATTCCATGTCTTTACCTAACATGCTCAATAGTAATGCAAGTTTCTTGAATTTGTAAATTTAAAGCAGCTACAACTATTTTAGGGTTCTTATCTATAAGTTCTATCATCTGTGTAATTTCTTAGTTGATTTTGACTGACAGACTTTCCTCTTCATTATGGGTCATATTTTCCTGCTTCTTTGCATGTCTATTCATTTTTTATCAGATTACTAGACATTATGAATTTTACCTTATTGGCTACTGGATATATTTATATTCCTATAACTATTTTGAGATTTTTTTTCCCGTGACAAGTTAAGTTGCTTGGAAACAGTTTGATTCTTTTAGGTCTTATTTGTTTAAAAGCTTCCTTGGGTGGGTTCAACATTTAACCTTTGCCTAATATTCTCCACTACTGACACAAAACTCTTTTGAGTATTCTCCTCAGTGTCCTGTGACTTCTGCGGTTTTCTACCCGGGATGATGAGAATAGAAACTATTCCTGCCCCTGTGTGATTTTCAAAGGTATGTTTCCTCTAATCCTTATAGATGATCCTTTCTGTAGCCTTGTGTAGCATTCTCACATGCATGATTAGTACCACTCAATTAACAATGTGATGGAACCCTCTATAGATCTCCGGAGCTTTTTCTCAGTGAAGATGTCTCCATTCCGCTACTCTGCCCTGTGAACTCTAGCCTCTGCTTCCTTAGACTTTCAGCTGTGTATTCTAAACTCAGAAAAACTGCTGGGATCCACTGGGTTCTCCTTCCCTGTACCTGTGTAAACTCTCTTTAGACATAAGCAGGAGTGACCACAGGTTTCCCGTACTTCAGGGATTCTGTCCTTTGTTGCCTTATTACTAATGACTTGAAAGCCATTATTTCATATATTTTGTCCAGTTTTACAGTTGTTTGGGTGGGAGGGTAAACCCTGTCCCTGTTATCCCACCCTGATTGGAAAAGGAAGTCCTGAAAATACCTTTATCATAGCACTTCCTACATCTGTTTATATAACTGACCCTCACAAGACCAAACCTTCTTTGAAGTGAGGCAACACACTTTACTCACCACAAAACATATAAAATACATTCAACTGGTATTGACTGAACTGAGTTATTATGGTAGAGTATGTCTCAATAACTCCCACTCTAGTAATAGCATGGGCGAGACAACTCCCTCTTATCTAATCTAGGGTATGAGAGTATGCAGTTCCAGGTTCTGATCCCACTTCCATCACTGACAGGCCCGTATCATTTTGGACAAAGTACATAATCTCAGTAAGTCTCAACTGTGAATTAAATATAACTGACCTCACTAATTTCACAAGATTGTTGGGATGAACTTTTTAAGGGATAAAAATCAGCCCAACAAAAAGGTTATCAAAAGCAATAACAAGAATCTCCCAGGGATCAGCTCGGTGCTTTGTGACCACCTAGAGGGGTGAGGTAGGGAGGGTGGGAGGGAGACGCAAGAGGGAGGAGATATGGGGATATATGTATATGTATAGCTGATTCACTTTGTTATAAAGCAGAAACTAACACACCATGGTAAAGCAATTATACTCCAATAAAGATGTTTTAAAAAAATAAAAATAAAATAAAATAAAATAAAAAGAATCTCCCAGGGAGCCTAAGAAATGACCATATCTGGAAATACATTTTTGAAGTTAATATGATTTAATATTCATAAACATTACATTCCAGAAATGTAAAATGCTGGAACTAGAAAGGATCCTTTCACATTTTACAGATAGGAGAACTGAGGCCCAGAGAAGTTAGGTGATCTGTGCAAGGTCACACAGACAGTCAGTGGCAGAACTGGGATTGGAGCTCTTCCCATCACAATGCAATATCTTTCAATTCAAACCATCACTTTCTTATTGTTTCCATTGATGATTATTTTTCACTTATTCTTTGATTTCACGATCTCAGTGTGGTGCATCTCCATGGATGGAGTGGATTACAATGTCATAATTTTTTTAAAAAATTGTGAAATCCATAGGTCACTTGCATAACTGTCATGGTAGGCAATAGGAGGATGATTTACAGACACAAAAAATACTCAGCAGCAAAGGATTCTTCTGGTAGTTAATACCAATAGTATTCATTCTATGCTACATGCTGGAATTTGAAGCTGGAACACGCTTAGAGAAAGAAAACCCAAGAGCAACATGTTACTGTACATTAACCCATGCTCAGTGGGAGTAAAACATCACTCTATCTTAGGGCCAACCCCTCACTGATCAAGACCAAGGGCTTAGCACATGAAAGTAATGCAGGGTAGGAACTGAAGGGAGAAGAAAAGCCCAAAGGAGATGATGCTGGGTAAAATCTACTGAGTTCCCCCTACTGGAGAGGCATAGCTTACACCAACGGAAAATCAGAAAACACAGTCCTCCAAAACACAATTCAGCACAAGTTCAAGAGGCCTCCCTGGAGCTAAGGTTAAGGGATAGATGAGAATGGCAGAGCGCCTGTAAGTATCAGGCACTCACATTTTACTTGACTTGTGCCAAAGATGCAACATGGTAAGAGTCCTCCCATTATAATGTTCTTGAGGACCTCAGCAATGTCCAGTGCATCATCTAAATAAACTCTCTGGTTTTCTGTTGATGGTGGAATGCAGTGACTCCCCTGCTCCTGAAAATTTCTTATAAACAGACCCTCTGCTAGAGCCCAGCAAAGGGTTTGCACAGCCATTCACACTGTGGTCTTTGAAAACGTCCTGTCCCTTAGTTGTTCAGTGCACAACCTCACAACTGTATGTTGCAGTTCTGCTTTGATATCTTGAGACATGATACATAGACACAGGAATTATTTGGTGTTCCACATAATTTACTAGGGATCCAGTGATGATGTAAGACTTACCCGTTAGTTCAAACATCTAAACAAAAACATTTCTCTTTCTCTTTGGCCAGGATTTGGGTTTCCGATCTCTAGTTTCCAACATTGAAAAGCAATATGAGGCTGGCTAATTAGAAAAAGATCTTCCTTCAGAGGTAGATAAAAAGCACATATTTAAAGTTTAAGGAAAAGAAACCACACTGGGATATAGATAAGTATATTTGTGTATTTGTGTATCAGACAGGATAGGTTAGATTATGCTGCAGTCGTTTAAAAAAAAAAAACACTTCAGTGATGTAAAACTACAAAGGTTTATTTCTTGTCCATGCTATACACCCATGGCAGATCAACTGGGGGCTCTCACCACAAGATCCAAGCTTATGAAGCAGCCACGAACTGAAATTTTGCCAGCAAATGTGACAGAAGAAAAAGAGAATACTAGGTTCTCAGAGCTTTCACCTGGAAGTGACACACATCGGCTTTAGTTAACATGTACTGACCAAAGTCAGTCACGTACCAGTGGCCAAGAAACAGAGTTCTTCCCACAAGGCAGGAAACTGGCAATTGTCAAATAATTAGTCTTTCACAGCATGGAAAGAAAAGGTTTCAGAGAAGTCAATCTAGGAAGAAGGTGGCCTAATACTGAAGAACAAGATGTGCTGTTATTTATTCACCCAAGCTTTCATTACTCTTTGCCAGGCGTCAGGTAGTGTTGCTGCAGGGCCTGTGCTGTACCCACTATGCTATGGAGCCCGCCCAAAAGCCATCTCCTTATCTCACCAGAAGGACCTAGTGAGGAAGCAGGGAAGCATATGGAATCAGAAGGGAAACAAGAGTGAGAGAAGGACACAGCCTCACCCAGGAGAGGCAAATGGGACCAGTCACAAAATTCTGAACAAACAGACAAGTGCTCAACGAGAAACTACTAGATCTTGCTGAACGAGGCAAGAGGAAACCTGGAAGGAAACAGCAGAGGCTGGAGGAAGGAGAGCCCAGGGAACTACCAAAAGCACAGCACTGAGGGACATTTGAGGAGGAGGGAAGACGTCATAGGAGACACAAAGTCTGCATTGAGGCCTGTCCCCAGACGCCAGCCATCCACTGCCCTCAGGCAGGAGTCTTCGAACACAGACACCATGCCACGCTCACCAGCAGACCAGTGCGCTTCCTGGCAAAGCCGCGGGCCCCTCCACAGCCAGACGCCCCCCTGGGACAGCCACCATCTTCCTCTCCCTTTCCCATCCTGAATGGCAATTAGGAGAAGGTTAACTGAGTGTCTTTCTCCCAGGAATCCACTTTTCAAAATCACAGTGTTAGCAAAAGAAAATCCCAGCTTAGGCTAACAGGTAGGAGCATGGTGCGGCCCTGGGAGCTGCTGTTGGAAGTGGGGAGATTGGGCGAATCTTCCCAGCGGGAGGTTAATACTCATCATTCGGAGTTGCAGCTGAGGCCCATTTGAGTGACAGGCTGCCGGGAGCTGAAAGAGCCGCTCGGATCCCAGAACTGCTGGCATGCGGGTTTGAAAGAGATTTATTTCAGGATAATTAGCTGGGAGTATTAAAGGTGGCCAGGAAGATCCGCAATTACTGTTTAGCAAACAGAAAGGAGACACACGCATGCAAAAAAAAAGCCCAAAATCAAATTAAAAGACCCAAATTTTTCTCCACTTGAAAGTTGTTAAATAATTGAAAAAAAAGCTCAGAGCAACTTTATCGTATTCAGACACACATGCAAAAGTGTCAGAGAGGAAGGAAAGGAAGAAAAGGAGGGAAAGAATGGAGTCTTGGGAGCACAGCTGATGGGAAAAATAGTCTCTCCAAGGCTGGGTATTTGGGTATGCAGAATCTTATGACAAACTGTTCTTATATCAAAAGGGAACTTTCCGTACTTCTTTTCTTTGTTGCTCCTTTTACTGACACAAAAAGACCCATGCCAACACTAGCATTCCTTCAGCTTAAAAAAAAATCAGCTCAAATCAAATCATACTAAAGTGCAAGTATCTGAAACAAGAAGTTTCACAATTCCTTGATATTTGTAAAGAACATACGAAAGAAAGAGGAAGGGAGGGAGGAAAGCAAGGGAGGGAAGAGGAGGCCCTGCGCCTTCACCTTCTGTGCCCTCGAGGAATTAGCACCTTCCTCTGGGGCCAGAGGAACTGACACCCCCTCACCTTCTAGATTCAGAGGGTTAGGATATTTCACCCTCTCCTTTTCCACGTTTCCACCCTGGCTGGAGACAAGGTTGTCCAAAAAGGAAGACAGTACTCTTGTACCTCATTTTATCATGAGGGGACTAAGTATAGAATTTTCTAAGATAGCCCCGTCGGTGAGAGCCTTGTTCCTAAATTGGGACAGCCAAAATGAGTGGCATCTTCCTCTCCATTTCTGGTTAGCCAAACGGGTCAATAGAGCCTCATCCCTTCACACCGTTTCACTCTGAAAAATGTCCAGAGGGGCCCCAAAGGTCCCCATCCACTCTCCAAGTTCACTCACTGGAGATACATTCATTCCTTAGCTTTTAAATGTTCACTCTCAGGTGTTTCCCCATAAAAAGGCTCCTTGGAGAATGGACTTTTTAAGTTTTTATGAGCTAACATCTTGGCCCAGAGTCTTTCAAAAGCCTTCAGAAATAAATGCCAGGCCCCCAGTGGAAGGATCTGAGGAGAGAGGGGTGGGAAGAGCGCGAAGAAGGAAGGTAAGGCGGCCTCCCAGGTTCCACCTTCTCCCACCTGGTCAAGCGCGAATACCGCACTAACTGCTCAGTGAGGCTGGCAGCTTTACAAAGAAAGACCAAGTCTCTGACCATGCATGTTTACATCTTGCTGAAAAGATCTGTAAAATTTTAAAACAATGGTTTATATTATTTGTGGCAATATATATATAGTAAAAGTCCAAAAGTATGCAGGGCAATGATACATACAAGCTTGTCAAACGACTGGAGCCTGGGACTTGAGCTCTGTCAAGTCTTTATTCTTTACAAAAGGTAATAACTCCAAAGGGAAATAAGGAAAGGTAAACAGCTGGAGAATAACTAATAGAGGGAAGTCTGCTCTGCCACACATTCATGTGTTCCAAGGAAGGTGTGGGATTAATCAGGGAATGTTGTGTTCCCGTATACAAAAAGCCTCCAGCTCTTAGGGCTCCCCAAATTACGCTGCCAGGCCTGATTTCTCACCCTGTGAGGTCCTGTGCCTACAGAGAGAAGTCTCTTGTCCTTCAGGTCTTACTTTCTTTATAAGATCACAGGCTCCAGCAGGGACAACGGTTTCTTCTGTCTGCTCTAGATTCCCCACCAAGCCTATCATTGAGTGGGGCTCTTGTGGGCATGTGAAAGAATTCTGGGAGGAGACGAGGTTCAGTTTTCCAGGCAATTAGGAATAACTACTGAACATTAAAGGGTGTTCACTAGGGTATTGTTTATAATAAGAGAAAAATGGAAACAATCCAAATATCAATAGGAAATGGTATGAATTAAGGCACATCAATAATATGGAATATTTTATAGACTATTTGAATGAGAGAGAGTTTTGGAAACCTGTTCAAGATGTAGTTAAGTGAAAAATGCAAGTTCCACTCTAAAGACTTTAACATTCAAAACCTATACATATAGTACATTTACATTTTTCACAGAAATGATATCATTTATATTTATTTAGCTAGAGGGCTATACATAATATCTGTCATTATTTTGACTTGTGTCTGCCCATTTCCCACACCTGTGTTGTGCCGAGGTTCCAAACTTTCCACGTGGCCCCTGCAGCCATTGATCTGCTCTGGTCATTACATTATCCAAAAGGCACAGGAATTTTTGTATGATCTTTGGGCAAGAAAGTCGTGGTAGAAGAGCTTCCTTGGGCACATGAGACAACTTATGCGCCCTGTCTCTGCTTAAGGAAAAGGTGAAGATGTGGACAAGGTCCCATCCCACAGAACCTATCCTTGGTCTTAGGGCATCTCTCTACCTACCCATCTCAGAAATTCTGCCTCTTTGTCATCCTACCCTGCCTCCAACCCCAAGTAATAATTCCATCAAGTAACTGGAGCTCTCAGGGAGGATGGAGGCAGACAATTTCTGCTTTGACTTTACGATACAAAGCTGACTGCCTTCTTGGAATTGGGAGAAGATAATAAAAGAACAGTAGAACACAAATTAGTATCTCAATAAATTATCCTGCTATTGATGGATGGACTGATGAAAGGATAGAATAAAACATATACAGTATTAGTCAGGGTTCTCCAGAGAAACATAACCAACAGGATGTGAAGAAAGAGAGGGGGGAGGAGATTTATTATAGGTAATTGGCTCATGAGATTGGGTAGGCTTGGTAAGCCCAAAATCTGCAGGGTAGGCCAGCAGGCTGGAGACCCAGGAAAGAGCTGCAATTAGAATCTAAAAGCAGTTTGCTGGCAGATTCTTTCTTCTGGGAGATCAGTCTTTGTTCTATCAAGGCCTTCAACTTATTTGAATAAGGTCCACCCACATTATGGAAGGTAATTTGCTTTACTAGAAGTCCACCAATTTAAATGTTAATCTCATCCAAAAAACACCTTCACAGAACATGCAGAATAATGTTTCACCAACTATCTATCTATGCACTGTGACCCAGTCAAGTTGACACATATAATTAACCATTATAGATAGGTAGGTAGGTAGATAGACAGACAGACAGATAGATAGGCATGTAGCTACATAAATACTTTATAGCTAGAAACAGAGATCGTGATGCAGATAGGGATGGATGTACAGATAGAGACACAGATGCTAGAGATATATAGTCTCTGGAAGGATATACTCCTACAGTGGTTACTCTAGGGAGAACTAGGAATATATTTCTTAATTGTTTAATTTTTTTGCAGTGAGAATGTACTGATATATTATTTGTGGGTGTGTGTTTACTTTTTTTAAGAACGAATAAAGATTCTGGAGGGGAAAAGGGGAAAAGAATGCTATTTATGCCTTCAAACTGCTGGCAAAGGAACTGTGTTATCCTCTGCTGCTTCTCTGTAGAAGGGGGTTAGCACTGCCATCACCTCTCAGATGCCAGATACAGTGTGAGGCACTGGGTAGAGAGATGTGAACACAACAGAGCAAGCCCTCAACTCATGGAATCTACATGCACATTGTTTAACTCTAAGGCAACTCTGTGAGGTAGGTATTAATGCTCCAGTTTTGCAGATGAGAAAACCTGGGCTTTGTGACGTTAAGAAAATGTCCCTAGGTCACACGTTTGTCAATCCTCAAATCTCATGTTCCTCTTGGGATGAACACTGGACTCCCTTCGCAAAGGGAGTCTGTGTCTTAGAAATCAGCACTACCACCATGTTGCCCTTTTCTCGAAGAGATTTCCATTTCCCTCCAGCAGCCCAGATAAACTTCCCGCTGCCTGCAGACCCCGGCCGAGGCTGGCGGCAGCTCCAACACAGGCGTGCCAAACGCAAATGAAGTTCGAAGGACAAACGCAGCCAGAAAGCATCAGAGCTTTCTATCCAGCTTCCAGACTTATTATTTCTTATTATTTCTCGAGAGCGTCCACTGCTCTTTTAAAAACAAGGGGCCTATTCTGTGAGCTGCTCAATGGTCTATTTTAAACTCATGGGCTGTGTTTGTTTATGTTCAATCCCAGGCCTTGCCCTTTGCAATAAACCGTCACTGGCATCGCGCAGAAAGCCAGTGGAGACTGCCATATCACTGTTTACAGCTTTCTCACTTGAAGAAAAGGAGTGGAAATCGAATATTTGCAATTGTCCCAATTCTGAGAGGGCCCTACAGAAGACAGATGGTGCCAAGCCGGTGAGTCTAAGAATTCCTGGGGCAGCAGTGAGTAGTATGTAGGTGCTGAAATGGAAGACAGAAAAGACACATACGCCAAGGAAAAGAATAAACGTGCTCATTTACCCAACAAATACTTATTGAGCACCAACTATGTGCCAGGCACTGGTCTAAGTACTTGAATACAACAATAACCAAAACAAAGAAGCTGCCCTCTGGGAACGTACCTTCTAGTGAGGGGAAGCTGATGATAATCAATAATTGATAATATATTATGTAACTTCTATTACCAAGACTATGTGAACAGTAATAATAATAGTTAATAAATACATTGGAGAAACATCAGGTGCTTCACACAGAAACTCAAGACCTCCCTAAACAGAAGCCCAGGCCCTGATGTGACACTGGCCAATCATTTCGAAGTTGTAACATCTGAACTCTGAACACTGTTGGTCTCATTTTATCACCTCCTCAATCCTCCTTATCACCTTGGCCCAAATCTCTGCTCACCAAGGCTAGGCTCCAGCATGACTGAGAAGGATGCCCTCCAGCCCCTTCTGGCCTTTCCCCCATGGCCAGGCTGCCATCTCCACACTGACACCCAGGAGACCCTCACTCTTCTGCTCTAGGATCCCTCATGTCAGGGAGAAAGCAGTTTGATACAAACACATGTTTACAAGTGAATGGGCTCTGGTTTGCCTCTTGCAAGAATTTGCTTTCTAAATGCATGGCCCCCTAGGGCTTCCCTGGTGGCGCAGTGGTTAAGAATCTGCATGCCAGTGCAGGGACAAGAGTTCGAGCCCTGGTCTGGGAAGATACCACATGCCACGGAGCAACTAAGCCCGTGCACCACAACTACTAAGCCTGCGCTCTAGAGCCCACAAGCCACAACTACTGTGCCCATGCACCACAACTACTGAAGTCCACGCACCTAGAGCCCATGCTCCGCAACAAGAGAAGCCACCGCAATGAGAAGTCCGCACACCGCAATGAAGGGTAACCCCCCTAGAGAAAGCCCTTGCACAGCAATGAAGACCTGACACAGCCAAAAATAAATAAATTTTAAAAAATAAATTTATTTTTTAAAAAATGCATGGCCCCCTCTCTTGCAAGGGCAATCTTCACCCAAAAGCCTGCCCCAGTGGAGGAATTTTATACTTTGTGAAACCTGAATCAGCAAGATATTTTTAGGCCAAGAGGACTTCTGGGGACTCTCCTGGGATCACATAAACCTCCATCTCTGCCTCCACGTCTGCCCCTTGCAACCTTCATTTGCCAAATTTCAGAAGCATGTTCTTAAGGAAGCAAGAGTCACCATATAAAATAGGGGTGGGGAGGGCGTGCGGAGGCAACGAGAAACAGACAGACATCAGGAAACCTGCACATTGAGTAAGACATTTGTTAAGAAGGCCTTGCACCACTCGGGGAGAAGGGATCCATTGTATATCTGATCCCACGGTCTGTGTAAAGGGCCCCGCACTGTAGTGATGTTTTTGACAAGATCTGTGATTGATTTGCCGGTTCATTAATGAATGGACCTGGAACTGCACATTGCTTCGGCTCTAGAGAAAGCATATGATTACAGCATGTGTGGTGGCAAATGCTATAATTAAAGATGCAAAACAGGGCTCATTACACACCCATTTTCAGTGCTTGGAACTTTCTGAAACACTCTCTTTTTCAAAAGCACCATCTGCAGGTGATAAGCCTCAGGAGACTTTCCTCCACCCAGGACATATGAAAAAAACATTGAAATGAGTAGGATTGGGGCAAAGGAGGGAGCTTCCAAATCTTTATAATGAAAAATATATATACATGGGGCCTACCTTGACCAGTGGAAAAATAAAAGAAAGATGGCCACATCTCTCAGAATTGGGACCCACAGAGCTGGATCTTGAGAGTTAGGACAAAATGCTGGTTTGCATTCAGAAGGCGACACTTGGAAATTGTATCATAGCTCTGAAAGATCTCATCTCAACAGTAGATCATTATAAGATAGAGTTTGTCCTCTGAGACTGGGTTCACGGCAGTTTCTACTGAGCCATTAAAAAATAAATAAACTAACTATAATCATAACAAAGACAAAAACACCATCATGAATGTATAGCATACCTTCCTCACCAACAGCACCAAGTAAATTGCCTGGATGCGCCTGACATCTCTGAGTTAGAGCAGGTAGAGGAAATGGTCCTTATTTTCCAGGTGGGGAAAGGAAGGTAATGAGGCACAGAGAGGTTAGGTGAGCTGCCCAGGGAGAAGGAGCAGGTCAGCAGCCAAATCAGGACAAAAACTCGCACTCCTGATTCCTTATTCAGTGTTCATTCTCTTCAGACTGCACTGCCTCAGAAATGTCAAACACATTATGCAAGAATATCGGGAGTCTGTGTTGAGGCAGAAAAGACTTGGTTTCCAGTTAATAAAATCATCAGTACTTGCACAGCACAAAAATGCTCTCCCCAGCTGAGTGTACACTTCGGAGGAGGCCCTGGGAGCCCAGGTACCCACCAAGTGGCACACTGCTTTAAACACTGGTTAACAGTGAAGCTGTGAGATGTGGCTCCAATCACCCCACCCCTTTCAGGACACTTGATTAGTTGCGAGCCTGAAGGAACCTCTCTGCATTTGCAGAGGCCTATTGCAGGGTGGAGGAAGAGGGGGCACTGACGCTGGAAGCTCCTACCTGACTAGTCTTATTTTTGCCCTTTCTTGATCCTAAAAATATAAAAGGGTAGAGGGCGAAGTGTAAATAGAAAAAGGAATGTCACATTTTATAGCTGCAAATCCATGCACAGACAGTAAGAATGCAAATTCCAACCAGGTCGGGCTGGGAACACCTCATTATGAATATCCAGGCCCTTTGGTCCTCTGCAGGAAGGCATTCTAAAGGGCACTGGGATGTGGGCCACTTGTGTGCAAACTGCATACACTCGTGTACACACATCACACAGATTACTATTTTCTGTAACTGTGTAAGAAGACATTTGCAACACTGAACTTGAAGAAGATAATTTCATGAAACCATAGAATCTCTCTGTCTAGGGAGAAGAACTCAGGTCATTGGTCAGCACCTCTGGCTTCAGCCCACCTGGAGAAGCATTTTTAAAGATCTCCAGAAGGAGAGGTACTAAAACATCCTCAGTCATCTCTGGGAGATCCCAACCACTTCATCACCATTAGCTTCTTTCTTTTTCTTTTCTTTCTTTTTTTTTTTTTTGCGGTACGCGGGCCTCTCACTGTTGTGGCCTCTCCCGTTGCGGAGCACAGGCTCTGGACGCACAGGCTCAGCGGCCATGGCTCACAGGCCCAGCCGCTCCGCGTCATGTGGGATCTTCCCGGACCGGGGCATGAACCCGTGTCCCCTGCATCAGCAGGCAGACTCTCAACCACTGCACCATGAGGGAAGCCCCATTAGCTTCTTTCTTAAGGAGAACTTACATCCTTTTGAACTGTGGCTTAAGGCAGCTACCTCTATCCTATCATTTCCAGAAGCACATTTACTTTCTTTTGGCAAATTCCTATTTTTCCCTTCAGTACTGGTGGCAACCAAGAACTACTGAGTAGTAAGAGGCCAACATGCAGATTTATGTGAAAACAAATCACAGATAAGGATCTTTTACTACAATCTAGACTTGTATTTTTACCTGAAGTTGATAATAACAGTTTAAATTACAGGCTCATACCTGAGTTGACTTATGAGAAAACTGGTTATTTCTGCCTAAAATGACCCTTTTGAACTAAAACTACAAGTTTAATAGTGGCTGCAGAGTTTTGGGCATTTGATTCCAGCACAAATTAGTATTTCTGGTGTATACCTGAAATAAAACTGAAGATCCTAAAATTAAAGGTTCAATTAACAGTTTGCTAAGGCCACTAAAATATCCAGTGTGCCCCTCACGGGTCTCATGTCCTTGTTGTAGAAATCGAAAAATCAAGGGTTTTGATCCTAGCATAAGCACTAACTTGCTGGACAACCCTGGAAAAACCACTTAACCTCTCTGAACTTGAGTTGTTTTTCTATCTGTGAAGTAAAGGTAGTAGAACAGATGATCTCAAAAGGAACCAGGATGTCTAGGATTCTGCCTAATAAGGTTGTGTTTTTGATGAATTGACATAAAGCTTGCGAACTGTTTAGCTCAATCCCCGGCACACAGTAAGCACTCAATATAAATGTTTGCTATATTTATCAGTTAGTGATATGCACAGTCTGGGCTCACCAACTTGAAACAGAACTTTCAGTCCTATTCCACTGTCTTGTTAGAATACCACCACTGAGCCCCAGGATCAAGCAACAGGTAAACTCACCCCAGTTGTAGAAAACTGTATCTATATCCACAAGTGAGTCTGTGAAACTTTAGAATCAGGGGGATGATATAAAGAAAAGCACAAAGAGGCCCCCTGAAGTCATTAATTCAGGCTGTTCCTTTGAGGAGGGGCAGCATTACCCCAAATCAGACCAATTCTACATCTTAATTACTTGCTTGCTAAGCCTTCAGTGTATCAAAGATCTACCCTAGGTCCTGCCTAAATACTACCTTATGTGCTTTGTATCATTCACTCGGTCTCCTCAGTTTCCTTCTGCACACACAGAAAAGTGCATGTCCCAGCCTTCCTTGCACCTGGGCTGAGGCCAGGCGCCTGAGCTCTGGCTATTACAGTGGTGGTGGTTGGTGATACGAACTTTCAGATCCAGTCATTAAGGCATCCATGAGATTCCTCATCTCTCTTTTTCCCTTTGGTTGCAACATACGTGCATGTATGCATTTGTGTCTGCCAGGTCATAATGTAAACTGCATTTCTTAATGTGGCTTGTGATCCAAAAAATGGAAAGCATACAGCAATATTATGAGGTAGGTCTTATCCCCATTCCATGGCTAAAGGCACCATTCAGAAGGGCTAAGTGACTTTTCAAAGTCACACAGCTACTAAGTGGTGGCACTGGTGCTTGTGCAGGGGTCTGGGTGCCCCCAAGCTCTCGTGCATGTTGGTCTTCATCACAGCTGGTACAGCCAACAGCCACTGGCCCACATCCACATCAGCCAGCTCCTCCTGGGGCTTCTGGGCATGGAACCTCCAACCTTACCTGGCCCTTACACATTTTCAGGAGCCATGTGTGAGAGTTTTCATGGCTTCTATTTGCAGATATTTAACAGATGTGCACCCCCCCAAAAAAATCACACAAATTTCTCAGCCTATCTGTAAAATAGGTCAGTCTGTATTTGGTTTCTCCCAAGTGCTACCTTGAATATCACAGAAGAAAAACCCAGAGAGAAAGGCTGGCTGATGCCAGGTCAATGATGGCAAAGGGGGATCTGATATTTATAAATCATGAGCATGAGATAGAAAATAAAGAAAAAATAGAATCTATTCTTATAAGGCTGGATGAGGTAACGCAGAAAAATCTGGGCTTGCCTGGCAGCGCATGGTTAAGAATCTGCCTGCCAACGCAGGGGACACAGGTTCGAGCCCTGGTCCGGGAAGACCCCACATGCCGTGGAGCAACTAAGCCCAGGCGCCACACCTACTGAGCCCATGTGCCACAACTATTGAAGCCTGCGCACCTACAGCCCACGCTCTGCAATAAGAGAAGCCACCGCAATGAGAAGCCTGCTCACCGCAATGAGGAGTAGTCCCCACTCGCCGCAACTAGAGAAACCCCGCGCGCAGCAATGAAGACCCAAAGCAGTGAAGAATTAATTAATTAATTAATTTAAAAACAAAAAACAAAAAACAAAAATCTGAACTCTGACAAGACCTATCCATCCCACTTATTCTCATTGTTTCCTGAAGTGCATCTGTGGACAATTCAAAACCAAAATATGGATACTGCATATCTTGAAAATCAGTTTTAAATACTCCTGGAAGCTTTGTGTCTTTACATATCAATCCCCATGGTTATCAGCTTGGATCCTAAGAAGCTTAGGCCTTGATTCTTTGGAGGACATGAACATCTTGCCGTTTGATTCAGAAGCTGGAAGCAGCAGTCTTGGTCTGATCCTGCCTGTAGACAACATACGGGCAGAGTGCCACGGCCACCCCACTGGAGGAGAGCAGGGGCCACTACTGCAGGTGTGCAGATAACCAAACCGCTGAAGAAGACCAACACATCAGCTTTTACTTGGAATGGACCAAGAGCATGGGATAGCCAAGTTCATCTCCAACCCCTCAGGGCCAGCAGCTTCCCAGGAAGGGAGGTCTGTGCTCAGTAGGTGGTATGGGGCAGGATCTCCAGCCTTTTGGTAAGCTGAGGAGCTTCCTGCCTCCAGGCAGCCAGGCCTAATGCCCACAGGAGACAGGTACCAAAATGATCAGGATTCTAAGAGCATTTCTCACTCACTTTAACTGGGGTCTGTTCTATTCCATCACAGCCTCACCAGAATTGCCACCAGGGACAGACCTTTTTGCTTCCGTGGGAATCCCCTGAAGAGCCACAGACATAAAAGGTTAACGAGACTGACTTTGTAACCCCACACGCTGCCTGGGCAGCTGCACCCTCAAACCCACGTAACAGGCACACACCGACCCTTTCCAGCTGACAGAGAGCTCCTTGAGGCAGGATCTTTCATGTTGAATATTTCCAGCTCAGATATTCCATCAGAAACATTTGGGCCCCATCTCAGCTCACACATTCTGGCATGGCCTTGCCCACACCCCTCCTTATCCACCCACAAGAAATAACAGTCTGATGTTCCCTCTCTTCTTCCCTGTCTCTTTGGGAAGGGAAGACGTTACTCACTAACCTAAAGAGTGTATTTAAAAATTGCAGCTGACTGCCATAGTAAATTCATGTCATGTTTTTTATGATAGATAATATTTCAGAGACGCAGTCCTGAATGGAACCAAAAAAAAAAAAAAAAAAAAACCTCTTCTTAGAAAAACACTTTCTGTTCGGAAACTCAGCTGTCCGCTTTCAGCTGTTACTTCTATGGAGAAAACACGTTCTGAATTCTGGCAGACAGGCGACAAAGCCAGCTAAGAACTGGTGCATAGAAGGACTTTATGTGTAACTAACACCTAATGTGGGAAACTCCAGTCATGGTACTGCACCTTTAAATCTCACTAAGCCCCTTCTAGGTATCAAAGGTGGGCCAGTCGTGCCACTTCCTGAGTCCTGTCAAGTACAGGTTACAGGAAATTGACAAAAGAGCTTCCATTAGTCTAGCCAAAATTCACATGGCCCTATTATTAAGATGTTGCCTAGTTTGATCACCCTCTTAATCTATCAAAACTCCAAAAGGATAATCTTTTAAAAGCTTCCCCCTTTCCCACCCTTCCAACCCCCAAGTACTTTTCTTTGTTGCTTAAATCAAGGTAAGTTGATTCCGTGCAAAGTTTGGAGGAGAGACATGCTGGTAGCTGGTAGCTGACAAAAAACAAACACAAGACTTCTCTACCTGGAAACTGTTCTCTTTGATTCAAGACTGAATGTCACTACTTTGTAAACAAAGAAGATGATTTAAAAATGCTGCCTTGCTTTCTTTCCTTTTTATTTTTTTTTTTGAGCCGAGTCTTCTCACAGTACCTGGCACTCTCAAATACCCCCATTAGGCACACCAGAAGAATACTCAAAGGAATTACGTGCTCTTTGCTGGTTTTGTTTTATAAGCCAGGGGCCATTGAAAGAAAATAGAGCCTCCCATCCAGGTGTCCCTTCTTGGCAAAATAATCGACGCAGATTAATGTGATCTGGAGGTACAGGACATTAACATCCTCAGACCTCCACAGGCACACTGCCAGGCCAGCTCCGGAGAGGCCTGGAAGGGAAGAGCAAGACCCGCTTGCACTCCTGGCCATCCCCCGATAAGGGCTTTTATTCTGGGACCACGCTGGAAGGCAGGAGCTCCTCCCCCTCACGCAGGATGAGCGGGGAGCTGAACGGGCATGCAAGATGGACTGCCTGCATTATTGATTTAAGACGGCCAGCTGACAGGACACTGTGCCGCCTCCTATTTATTTCCACAAGGTACATCTTTCTCTAAACTGAATTGTCTTTGATTTAAAAACCGGGGTGTCTCCCCCCACCCCACCCCACCCCCAAAGAAACTGAATCCCATCTCGACACAGCTGCTCAAAGGCAGCCTGGTGGCTGTTACCTACAGAGGGGAGCTTTTGTGCTGCTGAAGGGAAGACAAGGCCTGCGCTGTGAACATAAATTTTGATCATCCTATTTAAATACGCTGCGCGTCAATCAGAGACGTTTGAAGAACATTATAATTACAAAATATATCCCTGCTCTATAATCACTATTGTTTGTTATAGTGGCCTGAATGGTGACAATGGTTTCAATATGTAATCTACAGAACTTACAAATACCCATTTTACCGGTGCGTTTAGGAAATACACTGGGAAGAAGGAGAACAAATAAAGGGGGACCACACCGGTCAATGGCATGTTTTGATGCCTGGTTATCCTCCCTGTGAAGGCGACAGTGATGATACAGCATTAATGAAATGACCCCCACCTTGGGGGACATTTTGTGGCCAGAATCCCCTGGCCTGGAACACTGGGTCAGGACTCTCTGGGTTCATTAAATGATTAACTACTGCCTCAAGTTTACTTCCACCTAGTGTGGATCTTGCAGGACTCAGCCTGAGCCGGACACGCCCCCCACAGTCACCTTCAAGCTGTGTGTCTGTGTGTGTGTCTATGCGTTCTTAAAAGGCAAGAGCCAGGGGCTTCCCTGGTGGCGCAGTGGTTGAGAGTCCGCCTGCCGATGCAGGGGACACAGGTTCATACCCCGGTCTGGGAAGATCTCACATGCCGCGGAGCGGCTGGGCCCGTGAGCCATGGCCGCTGAGCCTGCGCGTCCGGAGCCTGTGCTCCGCAACGGGAGAGGCCTCAACAGTGAGAGGCCCGCGTACCGCAAAAAAAAAAAAAAAGGCAAGAGCCAGAAAGCCCAGAGACATCTGGATGGGAGAGGCAGAACTGACGTTATCTGTGTAACTTTTAAAGCCTCTCACATACTAAGAGGCAAAGTGAATATGAATTTTAAAAGAGGCCCCTATACAATTTTGAAAAAAAAAATACAATTTTGAAAATTAAATAAATAAATTAATAAATAAAAGAGGCCCCTAATACACCCCCAGCCTCCCCTTCACTTTGGAAACCGATTACCAAACCTATCCATCCAACATCTCCCCACCCCAGGTGGGCTTCCTTCTCACCCACCTCCCACAGGACCCCCAGCTTTGACAGCAGGACTGTCTGCCAGCACTCCAGGGCCTGGAGAACGGACTGGACAAAACCGGCGACCTTCCCTCCTGAGCCATCACAGAGAGGCAAGCTCCAGGCAACAGAATGAGTTTGCTTTCGCTGGCTTCCTTACACCTACAGTGTTACGGTTTTAGGCTGCTATCCCATCCTGCCCACCACCTGACCCCAGGCCTTGCAAGTCAGCCTTCCACAGAAACCCTCTTAGTCACGGTCTCCCACATCCTGCTGAGTATTCCTGCTGGGAATTTCTGCACCCACCTTTGACAGTGCCCCTTTTCCAGGCCTCCTGCTGCATCAACCTCGATCCTACTGAGTCTCCCCTATATCCACCCACCTCCCTGTGCTACGACACCAGGTTTCTCAGGGTCTCTCTTTTGACACCTGGTATATGCATCCTTCAGCAGAGTTACAGGATTTTAGAGGAGAATGCCGTCCGTCCTACACATGACCTAATGCAGCACCGTTAGTTCTTCAGGTGAGGAATCCGAGTGCAGACTCAGGATTCACAGTCCGCAGATCAGAGATCTTGCCTCTAGGCCGTGCAGTTTCATAAGCTTCTGGAGGGCAAGTTCCTAGCCTGCTGCTTCCCTACATTCTCTTCGGAGCCTCCATGGTGCCCCTCCCCGTAGAGGAGCATGAAAGAGCTGGTCAATGAAATCCCTGCTGCCATACTGATTTAGGCTGGCTGACTATTCTGAGGCCATAAGTTCTCTTTTTATTATTTCCACAGGGTATAGCTTTCTCCAAAGTAAATTACCTATTATTTAAAGGCCAGGTTGTCCTCATCCCACCTTTTTCTCTTTTCTTCTACTTCCCCTCTCGTCAGACCGAATCCTTTGTCAAGGCAATAGACGTCTTCCTTAATTGCCACAGTTTTTCTTCCCAATTGTCACATCACAGGCTTTCAGTCCAAGGTCCCAAGTTCTGAATCTTGTTCCAGGGAAAGACAGATAAAATCGAATGCCAGGAAATAGGCAGCAGAGGGAAGGAAGCAGGAGCCCTGCCCCTCCCTGAGTCCTGGTCCTTACTTATCAGACTACCACACCCCGTGCTCTGGGGAGGCCATGGTGGCCCTCATTTCCTTTCAAGTCTAACATTAACTTTACCAGGTTTTCTCTGCTTCACTCTCAGGGTTTCGAATCACATTTTCTCCTTTTGAACAAGGCCAGGAAGTGGCCACTGTAACTTGTTAGTGAAGTTACATGAGAATGCACAAGCAGGTATACAGTGTGTGTTGAGTTCAGGGGTAACATCAGTGTGAGGTGTACAGGGATGGCTTCATGGAAGAAATGGGATTTGAAATGGGCCTGAAAAGACAAATCAGATTTGGACAGAGTGTTTCAAGTCAGGGACAGAAGGAGACAAAGTCACAGAAGTAAGATCCAACATGGCAGGAGGTAATTAGCCAGGACTGAGTATGAACAATGCACCTACAGGTGTCCACCAGTGACACGGTCAAGAGGTTTCCTACCATGACTCAGGAGAGTGGAGAAGAGGGGGCTGGGGAGGAAGAGAAGGATGCAAGGTAGAGAGACCTCTGGGAGGTCAAAGCAACCAAATGTTACTCCTGAGGCCCACAGCCAAAGGCAGAGGCCCATCAAAAAGCTGCTGAAGAGTGTTGGGAAGGGCCCTAGGGACATTTTCCCTGCCTGTGTCCCCCTTTCCACCAGCACCCACCACAGAAGGGATAATGAAATATTAATTCTATCTGATCTGAGGCCACCCAGGCAGGATCATGTCACATGATACTTTAATGACCACAATTCAGGCAACACAGCCTGGCTGTGAAGGAGGAACTCCTCTCCCAGCCCAAATCCAAAAGGTGATCATGTTACAGGAAGGGACAGGAAGTGGGGCTCAGAAACTTAGCATGGGACCCTCTGAATGCTCCAGGGCCCCTTGAGAGCCTGCTCTACCTATGAAGGATAGACAGGAATCCACCACCTCTCCCCTATTCCTCATCACCACTAAAGTGAGCTGTTCTTCCACGTATGGTGTCACTCCAGAACTAATAAAATGTGAAAGTCTAATTGTATTAGCAATTTCCCATCATATTCTATTAATATGTATCATACTGGTATCCATTTTCACTAATGTGACATGAAAGGCAGTAATGTGATTACTTTTTTAGTGAAAACAAATGCTAATGTAATTAAATGTTGACCACATAGGCTGGGAGATATGGCAATCAGCAGGTATTTGAGACTTTCTTCCTCTAGAAAAAAGAAGGAGGGAGAGGAAGAGGGAGGTGTCAGTCAGAACTAGGAAAAAATATTTTAAGTGTGCCATGAAATTTCATGGTCAAAACCTGCCAACAAAAGAGCTCTTCTCTAGGACAGTGCCTGGCACACTGTAGGCTAACAGGCAGGCTATACAATATAGAGATAAGACATAATTGCTGACATCAGAGAAATCTGGTTTCATATCCTGGATTTTTCTAGCTGAGAACTTTGGGCAAGTTCATTCCTTTAAGCCTTAGTTCCCACATTTGAATAATGGACATAATAACAGCACCAAGCTCAGAGGTTCTTATTAGAATTAAATGAGATCATGCCTGTAAAGCACTTAGCACAGTGACTGGCACATAGTGAATGCTCACAAAATACTAGAAAGTATTGTTTTGCTGCACGTAGGAGCCGACTAAAGTTTTTGTCTAATGATGCTAGCTTACGTTCAACATGTCAACATGGAGCCCTCTGGAATATGCTTTGTTGTCCTGGAATAATCTACTTTCTTAGAATGAGTGAGATTTTAGGCTCAAATTTCCAAACAGACCAAGTGGAAAAATGTGTTGCTTTTGTTGTTACTGTTTTCATCCAGGTCCTTTGTCCCCTCTTCTTACTAATTCAGAAGTGAAAACCCAAAAGCCCTTTTCTGTGCCCACCAGTAAGTAAGGGAGGTATTTACCTGGAGACTTGGTCTTTGCCAGGGACGCAGAGGGTATGAACTGACGACTAAGTGCCTCTGACCCAGGCTTCTAACCAGTTAGGTGGTGGGTGTCCAAACAAGATGTGGCAGGAGAGCCTTTCAGAGGCTTTTCCCCACTAGGGCTCCTGAAGGAGGAAAGTCAGGGACAAGAGAGAGGACCAGAGGGTCCCCTGTGCTTGTTTCCCAGCAGGATCAGCACAGGACAACGTGAGTTTTGGATACTGAAGGCTGCCAGAGCATTTTCTGCCCAGAGTGGCACCACATCATTTCCAAGTTCCCTTCTGACTGCAAGAGCCCCTGGCTCCACAACACTCACCTGAATGAATCAACCTACTTACAGCCATCGAGTTCAACTTCTAACAAGCAACTCAAAGCTCTTCCATCTTCTGGCAACCCTAAAACAGAACTTTCCCCTGGATATTTGGAAAGTTCATCTATGAAATAACAATGGGCTTGTCCAAGGTGCCTAGTGTCCTTCAGTGCCAGGACACACTGAGAATTTCATCTTTACACCAGAGAATTCCATATACTTGGAGTTTTATGTAATTTAGCACTATATTGGACTGCTCTTTTCATAAATGAGGTTTACCTGCTAAGTACCATGCTCAGCACTGTATTTAATACTCACATCAACCCTCTGAGACAGGCACTAGTAACCCCACTTTACAGATAAGGCAGCTTAGACTGAGAGAACAGCCAGTAGGGGCAGAACCAAGAGTTAAATCCGACATTTTTCTCCAGAGAGCCACCTGCCTTTGTGGGGAAGTGCCTTTTCTTGGCGAGGTTACTAGAAGCTCACTGAGGACAGGACTTGCCTTTCACCAAATCCAGTGAAATCAGGAGCTCTGGGTTTGATCCCTGCCTCCACCTCTCACCAACTTTGTGAACTTGAACTACTACATGACCTCTCCAAGCAGGGTAGCCACGTAATTTAGAGTCCAGATCAGGACACATCTGAGACTGAAAAGGAGAATTAATCAGCCAGGACACTCGGATGACAGACAAATCAGGGCTGTCCTAAGGAAATGGCGACATGTGTTCCCTCAGAGCCTCACACGCTCATTTGCAAAATACTGCAAAACAGGGAGGTTGGATGAAACATCAAGGTCACCTCCAGGACTGAAAACTTGGATTCTCTGAGTATAGTATAAGGGGGCAAATATATTCATTTGGACAGGTAAGCAGGAATGCAAAATGGTGAATATTGGGGATCCAATGAGTGCACAGGAAGGAAGTGATATAACAGGAGTGCATTTGTTTAAATTCTGAAAAACACTACAAAACACATAAAAGAAAAGCCATCTTTAATCTCACTGACTATAGCCCTCTTGGTGCATTTTTCTTCCTTGATTTGTACCTATGTTTCGACAACATAACTATATATAAACATGTATTTTTTTCATCAAAAAGTGGTGACACTGTCAGCCTGCACTGTGCTTATTCTCATGTCAGCATATAAAGACTTACCTAATAAGGTAATAGTGGCATAATATTCCATCGCATGGATGACACTGTACATGTCAACATTTTCCCTCTTACTGGACATTTAAGCTGCAACCAACTACTTCACAAACCAACTGTAAGGAATGTCATTATACATATGTCCTTATACAGACACAATACTGCTATTATTTTACTTTTAGGTACTTAATAAGATCATTTTAAATTCTAAGAAATCCAGTCAAACTACTCACCAGAACGTCTGTACCAATATACCCATTCCCACCAATACTATATGAGTCTGCCCATTTCCCTGCACGCCTGCCAGCATCAAATTATTTCCATTTTTGCAAATCTCCCAGGTGAAAAAAATTATATGTTACTGTTTAATTAACATTTCTTTAATAACTAGTGAGGCTGAGTATCTTCTCAAATGTTTATCAGCCATTTTTTCCTATAAAACTACAAAAGTACTTTTCCCCATTTTTTCTGTCGGTTGTCCTTTACTTTCTGCTTTGTAAGACCTCTTTGTATACTAAGAATATTAATCCTTTATATGTGATACAAATATCTTCTCCCAAAAGTTGGTCATTTGTCTTATAAATTGGTTTATATTGTCTTTTGTCATATACAAAACTTTGTGCTTTTGAGTGTTATGTTTCCATTCTTCTTTTTCCAAGCCTCTGGGGTTCCTGTCTTCCTTTGAAAGGTATCCTACCCCAAAGTTTATTAGAATATTATCCACAGAAGTTCTGAGGATGGAAGTCCCCTGGAGTCATACGGAAAGAGGGCTGGGTTGGAGCCAGGTCTCATCTGCCTTGTGGGATCCCTGGCAAGGCCAGGGGAACACGTGCAACAAAGCTGCTCCCACTTCACTCCCCAAAAGCCCCAAAGAGCAGAGAAGAGTGGATCCGTGCTGCCAGGGGTCTGGGAACCTAGCTCAGAATTCCAGTGAAAGGAAAAGAGTTCTTAGAAACCCCAGGTTTTATTTTAAGAAGTCATTAGAATTTTGTTTTCTACTTCATAATTTATTGAGATTTATTTTGTTACAAAAGTAATATTTTGATTACTAACCAACCAAATCATTTAACTTCCCCTCCTTGAAATCATCCACCAGATTTATGGGGCAGCCCTGGGTACCTCCAGAGGTATCTAAACCCCAGTTTGAGGCATTTTGAACATTGTTTTTAAAATTAGATCAAAGCAGAGAGGAGGGAGAGTGTCCAGTTGACAAGTTCTACAGGTTAGGGAACTCAAACCTCCTTTCAGGACCTACCTGACCTACCTATCGTGGGAATCTGGTCTGAGTGCCAAACCAGAGGGCGTAGGGTCTAGAATTCCAGAACCTCTTTGCTGATGCCCCCTTTCCCTCCCCACCCCTGCCGTTCTCCCACAGTGGTGTCCCAACTCCTTTCCTTCCTTCCACTCACCCAGCCTTTCCTCATCATCCCCAAACTCCTTGAGATCCCCCCCCCGAGTTTTCCAGCATATTCTCTGATGGGGCTGCTTTATTCCTGCCTATTTTGGAGCCACAGATCAGAGACCTGCAACCAGCCATCCAAAAGGTTTCAACAAGCAAAGACCTCCTTTACTGAAGGAGTAAGCATGGAACATGGACCGGTGCTGAAGCAGAACTCTGAGTGCAGACGCCGCACCCAGGGGCAACTTCGTGACCCTCAGCCTCTGATGTACGAGATGGGGCAAAAACAGAAATACTTCATAGGGCTCTAGGGAGAATCAAATGAGTTAATATAGTAAACGTCCTTAAAACAGTACCTGTCACAAAGTAAGGACTCAAGAAATGCTGCTGTCCATATTATTATACCATATGTATGTGCTCAGAGCTGCCAATGAATGACTGGTTCTCGTGTCACTGCTTTTACTCATAATAAGTCACCCCCTGTCCCAAAAGCAAGGAGGGATGGAGGCTGAAGTGTTGGGTGAGGTGTGGTTTGAAGCATGGTGCCAACCAAGCAGATTTGTTAGGATAAGTAACCCGCCTGCCTGTCCCGTGTGGCGCTTGCATTCTAGGCTGCTCCAGGAAAGATCAGCAGAACTGTGCCTTAGTTTGTGTCACTTCCAGCAAAAAAAAAAAGATTTAGATGAGAAACAGCAGCCTCTGGAGGCCTGGTTTTTCAGATGGATTTACTTGGCATAAGTTCATACCATCCCAGAGTCTCACATTCCTTCTCTTGGGTTTATGCGGAAGTGGGGCTCCCAAGCTTTTCAATCTCTCCTCTCAGTTCTGAAGCAGCATTGCAACTTGCCATTGCTGTACCATTTTCATTCCAGCTGCCCGTGGGGTCCTATGCCCAGCATGGCCCTACCTCTTGCTAAATGACAAAAGATCAAAGCTTTCATAAAGCCACAATGAAAGGGAAGGAGAGATCAGGCTATCTGGGCCATTCACTCTACACACACACAGGCATGTATGCACTCGCTCATGTACACTCACACACACACCCTCTGCCAGATTATAAACTGCAAAACCAAATAAGCCATGAACTCTTATGAGGGACAAGGGGGAAAAGCCAGGCCAGAGAGATAGCACTGTCAAATTTCAGACATGAGCAGGTTTTTGTGTGTGTGGGCTCCAAACCAGGGGTTTGGGATGGAAGAGCTAACAGCCCCTTAGAACTAAAGCAGCTCAACTGGGTGCCACTATAATAAATCAAAATCAGTTATGTAAAGTGTAAAATTATCATTTGGAAATCACTCTCTCTGAATAATTCAATCACTGACTTTCACATCAAACAACCATTTCAACCACCCACACACACAGTTCAGTCTCACACTGGTCTTAAACTCACTTTAATTATCAGCATTAACCTATCACATTACTATTTCATTCCTATTTCATCCTGGGGGAGGGGTCAGTGATTATGATAAATCACAATGAACGAGAAAGACTTTCAGCTGTCCTTCCACATAGTTCCAGAGTTCCCTTGATCTCACAGTGACAGGTCTGCCTTTGTCCCAGGAAGGGACAAGGACAGATAAGCAGCCCCCTCTTGACAAATGCATTACGGATGCCAGTCAGGACAAAAAGGCCAAAGAACCCAGCTCTGCGCTGTGCATGGCCGTCTCCCATGCCTACATCCCAGGCTGAGTAGAGATGCCCACTTGCCCCTCTGGCTAGTGGGTGGAACATATGAATCTATGTAAACAAGTTTCACCAGCAGCCTAGTTTTCATATAGCCCACTGAGCAGCCATTACCCTAAAATAATAACAACAACAATTCTTTAAACACATACATATGTCTAAAGCTAATCACTTACCCCCGCAAAGAAACGCTTACTGAGCCTCAGAAGGAGAGTGTCCTATTATATTCTTTTGGGGGGCTCTGGCCCTTGCCTTAGTGATCCCCAAGAAACTGCACAAGAATGGACACGTGGTAAAATATTTCCTTTAGGGGGTGAGGGTTTCCTCCATTGCTGGCTGGGAGTCCAGCTTCTTAGATCTGCATATCTAGGGGTGTCCTCCACCCCCAACTGACACTCCCTCCCCCTCACCTTTCAGATCTTCTGGTTTCCTTATATTTAATAGTGAAAGGATTACCATAAGGAAAATCCAACAAGAAAATAAAGATGTTTGGATATAGATGTCCACTGCAGCATGCTACAAGAGGGAAAGAAGAAACAACCTAAATTTCAACTACAGCACAGTGCATAGGTTAAATAAGTTGTGGCACATCCATTCAGTGGGATGCACTTCAACCACTGAATATCATGCTGCACACGTACGGGCATTCATAGGCAATGGGAAGCTGTTCATAGTACATTGTTAACAGAAAAAAAGCAAAATCAGGTGAATCATATGAAACCACATGAATATGTCTGATTCTATTTTTTTAATATGTAAGAAGAAGGAGGACAAATTATGTTAGGATATATCCAAAATTCTAATGATGGTTATATTTGTCTGAAAAGTACTATTACAGGTGACGTTTATTCTCATTTTCTACTTTATTTCTATCTATATTTTCTAATTAGTCTACAAAAGAGCAGGTTAATGGAGTGGTTAAGAGAGTGGACCTGGAGCCAGTCTTCCTGGAGTTAAATCTAGTTCCACCACTTAGGGATGTGACCTCTGGGGAGCTGTTTAACACTGCAGTGCCTCTGTTTCTTTATATATAAAGTGGGGAAATAATGATACTGACCTCTCAGGATCATTGTGAGCATCAGCTGGGTTAATTTTGTGGAGCACTTACAACATAAATGGAACCTATGGAACATAGGTCTTTGCTACGATTATTCAGATAATCATATAATTCTCACATAATTAAAAAAAACCTGGGGGCCTCAGGCCGGCTGTCAGATCTTAGACACATTCGCCTCTCTCCGCCCGAGTTTCCTCAACAGGAAAATGAGCGAATTAGATAGATGACCTCAAAGATCCGTCCCTGTTCTGTGACGGCAAAATTCAACGGGGATGCTTCTAGTGGGCCCTGAGCGCAGCACAGAGGGTAAAGGGGACACTTCAAAGCAGGCTGCAGCGGGGACTGGTGGGAAAGGGAGCGATGGGGCCCCTGAGACAGATCAGAGCGGGGCTGGGGGGAGGGGGAGTCGCCAGAACACCAGCCAAGGCGAGCTGCCTCCACACTCAACTATGTGATTAAGTGACTGGCTTCTCGGTTTTTCACAAAGCCAGACTCCAGCTCAAAGAACCTCGGGGACTATTTTAAAGACAAGCTATTCCTTTGTTTTTAATGGTAATTAAGTAGGTATTTTATAATTTTTAAATGGTGCAATTTACAGGTCACTTCCATGATGCGCTGGATACCCTTCACTGGAGGGCGAGAGCGTAAGTTTAAGAGCACTGCTGTGTATTATTTTGTGATTAGCGAAGTGCATTTATGCAATTGTGAGTAGAACACAGATACTGGGATATTTCAAGACTTCATTAAACATGCCAGAACTTTTACAAATTTATGTGAAGCCAAAGTTTATTCATGTTAAGATTTCATTCATCCTTCTTCCTATACTTTGACAAAATGTTTAAGTTAGTTTCTCGTTTTATTTGTCTACTGAGTTCCCTAAGTTAGGGAAATTAGTATTGTGTGTGTGTAGTTTGATTTAATTAGCAATTGGGGAAATCGGCCTGGCATGTTTCATGGAAGCTTGGGGAAATTGTCAATTAGCATTGTGTTAATTGGTGTCTGCCGTCCTTGCTTTTTAGTTTTTAACCCCTTTTACCTTGTTCCCTCTTTCAGTATGTAAAATCTGGCTGTTTATTATTCTTTAAATAAAGGATTAATTGCCTGAATTCCTGCTTCTCCTCCGTGTCCTTTTTCTCCCCGAGCAGATGGGGAGTTGGGCAGGCCCACGGTGGCGGCCTTGTTTCTTTCAGGCCCTGGTCCTCCCTGGCACAGGAGGAAGTGCTCTCTGCTGCACTGCCCCGTGCCCAGCCTGAAGCTTCCTCTCTGCTGTTCTCTGTGCCCACTGGACCCCTCCGTCCACAATCACTGAAAATCTCGCCTGGCCCTCGGGTGACCCCCAACTGCTCCTTTTTCTGCAGTGTGCAGCTGATACACTGAATTGGAACAGCTCATGCTGTCTGGCCCAATCAGTACCCCCCTGGAGGAGACACACCAAAGGCAGGAAGGAGGCTACATTTAAGGGCCTCCTGGGAGCCAGGCTCTTTTAATCTCACAGTATCCCCAAAATGTAAATTTACAGTAAAAAGTCTAGGATTCAACTCCACTTGTGGGACGCAAGATGAGCCTCTGTCTGTCTTGTTCAACACTGTCCAGTCCTTTGTACACCATATGGTCCTTGGACCAGCAATACTGGTATCAGCGGGGAGCCTGACAGAAATTCAGAACCCCAGCGCTCAATGAGATCTACTAAGTCAACATCTGCATTTAACAAACTCCTCAGGAGATTCACATCACATTAATTGTGAGAAGCACTGGCCTAGTGCAGTGCTTGGCCTATAAAACTTGACTCTGTTGTTAGAGTGCTTGCTGTACCCTGATATCTGTTGTCTTCTTTCCCAGAAGTTTAGACTGGGCACTTAGCTGTCAGGTAAAGAATACATTTCCCGGACTCCTTGGCAGCTAGATTTTGACCACATAACCAAGTTCTGGCCAATCAAATGTAAAGGGAAGTTTCTAATGGCAGGCTCCAGGATAATTCCTTAAGAGAGAAGCCACATTCCACCCACCTCCACCTCCACCCATTCCACTGCTTGGAACATGGATGGGATGGCCACAGGTCGACGTTGGGCCATAAGGTTGTGGGGTATGCTTTGGGGCTGGCAGAGTAGGAATGTGGAAGGAGACTGGGTCCCTAGGGACTTGACAGGGCAGTGCCCCCAACTTTACCCTGTACTGCCTCCCCCAGATTCTAAATTTAAGCCATTTTTCTTTGCGGGGGGGGTGGGGTGGAATCCTGTCTTCCATAGACCAATCAACTTCTGATGAATACAGAATCCAAAGCCCACCTTGTCTACATAACACATAATGCCTCCCAAAGTAAAGAGTAAGTGAGATGAGGATATCACCCATGGGGTACAGGACAAGGACCAGCGACCAGACGTTCCTTGAAGACAGGTTTCCGCTCAACAAAATACTTGCCAATAATCAGAACTGTCCGACTGTGAAATGAACTGGCTACCTCACTAGCAAGCTTCCTTGTCACTGGAAATGTCTGAGCAACAGCTACAGAGCCATCGTCCCAAGCTTCCAAATGTTGCAGAGGACATTCCTGCCCTGGGTGAAATACTGACCATCTTCCAACTCTAACATCTTTTCTCCAGAGAATTGTAGCGGGGGAAAAAAACCATACTCAGGGCACAATGGATTTCAAATCGTAAATGCATCCTAGTCACTGAACCAAGTTAGGAACTTCTCTCTTAGCTTCCACTTCCACACCTCAATCACAGAACTCTGTGCCCTTTTGCCTCTCCGTTTGCACAGACCCTTCTATCAGCTCTCGTTATCACTGGGCTGGGAGTCCGGGCTTACGCTTCACACACTGTCGGGTCGCTCTGGTCAGGTTCTGCCAAAGGGAGGCACTGGTGAGAGATGAGAAGGTGGGAGAAGGAGAAAATCTTCCTGCTAGTTTTCCAGCCCTCAGAGGCAGCTCTGGCGCTGGCCAGCAGTTGCCATAGCGGCAGCGGGATGGAGTCCTTCCTGATTCCAGCCGCCAGGAGGGGGGCAGCAGCACCTCCCAAGCAATGCCAGCGGCGCAGCCTGGGCTCAGGTGCGGGCTCCCGCCCAGAGGGATCAGCAGCTTCCTCATCTCTAGGTATTGCCTCTTCTTTCTTCTGCTCCTTGCCAACTACCTACTTTCTCTCTTTTGCTCCCCCAGCGCTTCCTTCCGACGCCTCTGTAACCAATTCCCTGCATTAAATCTCCTCTGTGTGAAATACCTCCATTGCTTCCTGTTTTCCTGGCTGGAGCCTGACTGATGCAATCACCAGCACTCCTGGGTCTCTCTTCTCCCCTGAGGCATCCCCAGTGCATGTCCCAGAGGGGAACACATATCAAATTAGCACCCAGCAGCAACAGCACCCACCACCAGCCTTTCCGGCCCTAGCTGATCCCCGAGCTGCCATCCATCACGTGCAGGCAAGACTGGAGGGCTGTAGAGTCTTCAACTTAACACCTAACAATCACAGCTGATGAGGCTGCACTCTGAGACAGATCTATGGCTTCCATTTCTCACCAGTATTTTAGCTCCCCAGGCTAGCTGTCATGTAGCTGGTCTCACTGAGAGGACATTAAAGGACCCATTTTTCAGGAGTTGGCTTATGCTAGCAGAATGCCATTTCCATGTGATATTTATCAACAAGAAACTCTCAAACATGCTCCCATTCCTCAGTCCCCGAGCAGATTTAACTACTAGACAGCCCCCATTTATAAACGAACAAATGAAGTCCTTCTCTTTCATAAGGAGAACAGGAAAATTCTCTGCTTCAGGGTTTCTTCAAGAGCTCCCCTGGGAGAGAGACAATTCCAGAGAGGATATCTCTGCCAGTCCTATCCCCCTCCTTCCAGCTCAGGTTCCAGGATAGGTTCTGGGCCAGTTGGTTGGTTGTGGGGAGGATTGGGATCAGAGAGCCAAGATAAGGGAGCTTGTGAATTTTCTACTCAACTCACTCCATCTCTCATTCCAGAAAATACACTATCGACAGAATTGCAACCACTACACCCCTTAAATCAGTCCACTGAGTTAGGTAAATTTATACCCCCATCAGGAAAATACATTTTGGTACATTTCTCTCATTGTCCTATTTGCATAAAAACTCTGATATAAGCCTATGGGAGCCAGCACGGGTCCAGGGTTAAAACCTAATGCAACCCCAGGATCTGAAGACCTCGTATCCCCTTTGGAGGAGGGATGGCCTTTCCAAGACCAACTGATCTCCAGAGAAGTTTAGGGAGCACTTCTACACAGTGGTAGTAGGGTCTGCTATGGGAAATGGGTCATGAATATGTAAAATATAATTATCATTTGTAGATGCACCTTAGAACACATCCCAACAGTCCTGGTGGAGGATCAGGGTGTATTTGTGGGATGCGGGTCCTGACTCAGCCCACCAGGAGAGCAGGTAACTGCCCACGCCCAGGTCTCCAGAACACCCAGCTCTGTCAGGTGAGGACAGAGTGGGACCATGGTGAGAGCCAGGAACTCTGGAGTCCCCTGGAGACACCTAACCCACACCTGGCTGCCACTGTTTCATTTCCATGCAGTTCTCCCAACCCCCAAAGGGCTCTGTGGGTAACTCTGGGAGTACCTGGGGCTGGTGGGGAATAGAAAATGCCACAAGTGGAAAATTCCCAGTGGGTCACATTGATGAACAACACTAAAAGTCTCCTCATGTTTTTCTCTATCAAGAATGCCTTCCTTTATTTCAGTTTATGCTCATCTCCCCTCTCCTGGAAGTCTATGTCGACTGGGGGCAGGTTCATACATTAAACACAATCAGTTGTAGAAACCCTGGGTTGTAATCAGAGTACTAGCATGTTTCTCTTCTCCTCTCTGTCTCTCTCTCTGTCTCTGTCTCTTTGTCTCTGTCTCTCTGTCTGTCGCTCTCTCTATATATGTGTGTATATATAGTCTCTCTACACACACACACTCACATCCTACATATACTGTGTGTGAGTGTGTTTTGTTTAAAAGGGCAGAATGAGGAAAAGAACCCAGAAAAGACAGGAAAAAACATGCCTAGAGAGTAAGACAATCAAAATAATTAATAACTAGCATTTACTACATGCCAGGCACCTTGCTAGTGTCTCTGTGTGTATTGTCTCAGTATTTTTTCCAATTTTGGTCATATCCGTGTACACTCATAGTATCATTGCTAAATGTTTTTCTTCCAATATAGTTACTCATTCATTACTATTTTAGGAGAAAAATCTCACAGTATCGTAATACAATCATGGGCTTGATATGCTCTTTTTTGGCAAAATACATTGGAATAATAAATATAGCTATAATATTCAATGACCTGGTCAACAAACATCACCTATAGCAGCACCTATAACCTCATCTGGGGAAACACCACAACATGTATGTACCCTTCACAACAACTCCACGCTATATGACAACTGTCCCCGCTGAGCACTGGGCCGATCAAGACTCACAGAGGCTAAATAACTTGCCCAAAGCCCAAGGGAGTAAAGTCACCTGAGTCAATGGAGGAGACGTTCCAGAGGCAGGGAGTGGCCAAGAGTGTCCAAAACCACAGAGGGGCTGAGTTTGCCAAAAATGCAAAGGATCCCTTTGAACTTGGAAAGTCATGGGCCCGTATGATATGGATTTGAAGAATAGAAAGGTGGGAGCAGAGGTAATAAGTGAGTAGTTCAGGAACTTGGAAAGGGAGATGAGAGGGACACAAGAGTTTGCACTGAATGTGACTGACTATGAAGTCCATTGCACTCAATGTGACTGACTATGAAGTCCAATTGTGTCCACAGCTGCTTCCCAATGCAAACTTCAGAATTGGGATTCCCATGTTCCTGCTTCTCCCTGGTGAAAGCAACATGAGCTGCGGGCATATAAAAGATATCACAGACCCCTAAAAAAGGAGTATCCAGGTTTTTGAGGTCAGGTGGTAGCTTCAGCCAGGTGGCGGTGAAAAGTCTAGAAGGAAAAGCATGCGTCTCAGTTAAGATGGTGACCCTCAGAGCTCTTGGCATCCATCCCAGGGAGGAAATGCCCTCCCACTGAGGCCACTGCTGAAACGGCTCCCCATCACAGCCGCTGCTCAGATCTACCTCAGGGCAGGAACCTCACTGAGGTTGGCATCTCCTCCTTAAAAAACTGAACACCCTCGGGAGGGCAGCAGATGCTAAAGTCCAAGAATGATAAAGAGGGCTCCAGCCTCCACCATCTCTGGAGGCGAGTTTATAGCCATTTAAGGGAGCACTTAAATTCCAAGAGTAGAGCCTTTTTGGATGTCAGGCATCCTCTCCCCTTAACTGCAGATGTGGTACTGGGTCAACCAGAGTGTGTTTACGATAGCTGTTTTGGAACCACTGAGAAAGACAAAGACCAGGTCCTCCTTCCTCCTGCTCCCCAGCCAGGTCAAAGGACAGGCTGAGGATGAGGACGGAGTGGGAAACCGCTTGTATCTGGGGACTGACGATGGGTATCATCAAGCATGCAAATCATCTGTGAGAGCTACAACTTCTCCCAAGAGGTACAACTTTCATTTCCTGGGGACTGTTTGGCTCTATCCAAAGCAATCCTTGGGAACTGAGATCAGAGTTGAATCAAATTTGCCAACTTTATTTTCCCGTTCTCTGTAATCCCTCAACCCATCTCCCCTTATCTCCTCCCTGCATCCTAGTCCTGAGAGTCTCTAGGACTCCAGTCTTCTCTCCTCCCTGCATCCTAGTCCTGAGAGCTCTCTCCTACAGAGCTCCCAGCAGCACCAGCAAACAGTGAGAGAGGCACAAAGCAGGGAGAAAGAGCATCCCTGCCCACTCCTTCAGAAACATACACAATCACCCACCTGGCCTGCTGGACCCATCTTCCCACCCAGCACCAGGTAGCCCTGCAGGTGAGGTCTACCCAGGATGTCTCATTACCTTCATCTCTGCCTAAGCGGAGAAAAGAAGAAGGGTGAACCAGTCCTACAGCAGGAGGCTCCAGGTAGCTCTGAGGACGGTCATTTTGATCAGGGATTGCTGGTCAAGGGCTGTTTTTTTTTTTTTTTTTTTTTTTCTTTTTGCGGTATGCGGGCCTCTCACTGCCGCAGCCTCTCCCGTTGCGGAGCACAGGCTCCGGACGCGCAGTCCCAGCGGCCATGGCTCACGGGCCCAGCCGCTCCGCGGCACATGGGATCCTCCCAGACCGGGGCACGAACCCGTATCCCCTGCATCGGCAGGCGGACTCTCAACCACTGCGCCACCAGGGAGGCCCAAGGGCTGTTTTAATCTTGGCAGAGGGAGAAGAGAGCAAGCTTATTTTTTGTGACTGTTCCCAGCTCTAGAATTCTACTTGTAAAAGCCTAACCATGAACTTTATGACCTACCCAAGCCTGACACTACACTCCTTCGGTCCTCTATTTCCCAGGGTTCATAACCCAGCCAGGAAACCTGCACCCCCGGGTACAGACAAAGCCTGTTTTCTCAATAAATAAGTGACCATTTACAGGTTGACAATGCAAACCAACAGAGCACGCACATGATGCTTTCCTGGGAGACTTGAGAGCAGATCAGACTGGACTGGGTGGATGCTGGTCTGAGAATGGGCCTGGCCTTGGACAGCTGGGGACTGCATGCTAGTGAGGAGGATACTTGCAAAATATAGAGTCATAATAACAATAGAAAGATTGATGACAATAATTAAATATTTTCAGTAATACACACATCACTATAGAAGTAGTGTCATACTATTTTCTCTTTTATTCTTAAACGTTATTTCCACCTGATAGGTTAAAGTGCATTCCAAGTGCTCAAATGCATTCATCTTCTCCTCAGCCCATCTCCTCTCTACTCTCATGCTGTTTAAGACATCAACATCCTTCCAAACTGTGGAGCACAAAGTCTGGGAACATCTGATTGAACCACCCCTCTCAAGTTCCGTGGCTCATTTCTTTGTAGCATTTCACATCACTTTGTTTCTCCATCCTGTTACCAGCACCCCAAGTCAGGGACCTCTCTCCTGGACAGCTGTAATTGCTCCTCACTGGCCTCTCCATCCTGTCATTGGCTCTTAATTCTCAACTAGGCGAGGGGCCAAAGGACTCCCCTGCCCACAATTGTCAGTGGCTTTGTCATTCTCATCCCTGGAAGTCTTTCATCTCTACTCCCAGGACACAGTGTTGGTGCCTCTTTACGCCACCTACTAATACCTTAATGCCAGTGCACAATTCTTTATCTGCAATTCCAAAAGAGAAAAAGCTCTGAAAATGAAAAAAAATTTTGGAACTTACGTGATAGTAAGACCTGTCATAAAGCTATTTAAAATTTTTATTTGCCTCTCCTAGAATTTTCATATATTTCATCAGAAAAATATTAACATCTTTGACTGTGGAATAATTCCCCAGGCCCCACAAAGGGTAGTATAAATTATACTGGATACACATCTTAATATCTTGCTAAAATCAGAAAAATCCTGTATTCCAAAACACACATGGCCCAAAGGGTTTTAGATAATGAATATGGGGCCTGCATTCACTTGCACTGGAGTCATGACTCGTTGTGTCTTATATCTAGTTATCAATCAGGGAATCCTCAAATTGAGCGCATACTATACAGAAGGCAACTTTCCAGGCAGTGGAGGCATGTAACAAGTTAAAATGCATGATCCTTGACCAGAGTTCTTACAGAACGTCCTGAAGACCTAAAGCAGCATCAACATGCTTTGGGGCCAATGAAGGAATCTGATGAGAAAGGCATCATGGCAGACTGGATGCTCAGGAAGAATGCTGCAGAGGAGGTTTACCTTATGCTGAGTGGTAAAGAAAAAAGAGAAAAAGCAATAAAGGCCTGGGATGGCAGTCCAGGGGTGGGCAGGTAAGTGAGAAATTCACAAGGGCTTGCAATTTAGTTGACTATACTGAACTATTAGACTCATGTACGGTCATAGGACAGCTGGCCACTGTTTATACAATTATACTTCTTAGAAAACTACTCCTGCTGCTGCTACCAGTGTCCCTACCAGCACTGCGGCCAAAATGTCATCTGGATCCTCAGCAACATTGGGTGAGAAAGCCTACTTCCATTACAAGTACTATTTATGGAAAGTGCAATGAATGCCAGGGCTGGTGAAAATGCGGCTGCAGAAGTAGCCAAGGTCAAACCATTAAGGGCCTATTTAGCAGGTGGCAAGTCTAGTGGCTGAGATTATGAACTCAACATTTAACAGCTCAGCAACCCTAGGGAGGTTGCTTAATCCTTCTGTGCCTCAGTTTCTTCATCTGCACTAGGGGGATGCTGCTGCTGCTGCTGAGGCTGATATTACCTAATTCGTCCAAGTATTGTGAGGATTCAGTGAGAATATGCATGTAAAGCCTTTAGAAAATATTCAGCAAATGTTAGTTGTCATTATATTACCATTCAAAGGAACTTATGGGCAAAAGAAAGCAGCTGAAGGGTTGTGACATGGTCAGATTGGCATTACATGACCTCAGGTGCACATGTAAAGTCTGGCTTGAAAGGGAGGAGGCTGGAGGCAAGGGGACCAGTTCGAAGGCTATTGCTGTGATCCAGGCAAGAAGTGGAGCAAGGCTGAACTCGCAAGCATGGCAATGGAACTTAAAGGTAACCCATGGGTTCAACAGAATAAATAGCCAACGTCCATGCCAAAATAGTAGATAGATAGATAGGTAGGAGAGAGGGGCCATCTGTTTCTTACAGCGGAATTCCAATTAATAAATGTGGAAGAAATAAAAGAAATAGAAAATCACCATTAAGCAAATACACTGCAGTAACTGGGACAGGCAAGAACCATTTATGGACGCTAAACCTAGTGGGCAAAAGTAGGACGGGAAGGGGAGAGCTTGCTAGTAATGAAAAGGTGGTTCTCCATCAATGCTGGGCAGTGCAACATGGCTGCACTTGACCATCTGCAGCCAATGGCATCACGCACAAAAGTCAGAGATGCTAGGGTCTTGGCAGAGCAACTCAACCATCCCCCAGCCCTGCCTTCCAGGAGCTGCCAGTCCGCCCACCACAAACAATGCTGACTCCAGCCAGCCTCCGAATACAGTGGAGCCAAGCACATCAGCTGTCTCTCTAACCAATTAGTAATAAACATGCAGAGTCCCTTCTCCCCCTGAGCAAATAAGGTAGGTATTCTGTGGCCTGGGTTTGAGTGTGACCTCTGCAGCCAGGCTGCCTAGGTTCCAGTTCCAATTTACTACTCACCAATGCAGACTATTCTTTCTGGGCCTCAGTTTTCTCATCTGGAAAATGGTGATACTGGTACCCATCTTGAAGGGTTAATCCACATAAAGAGCTTATCACAGCGAATGGTCTATAGTCAGCACTCGGGAATATGAGCAGTTATCACATGTGCCCTCTCTCATCAAGATGTCCGGCTGGGAGCCTCTGCTCAGTGGCAGTGTCTGAGGATGGCAGCAGCTATTTGGTCTTTATCCTCACACACACCTTGACCTCTGAATTGAAGCGCTCAGGAAGGCACTTCTACTGCCACCCCCAAATTTGGTATAAACTTGGAAAGTGCTGATAAATCTATTTTTATTTATTTCTAATTTATACCCTGCAAGCTTTCAGAAAGAACGTAAAGCAGCACAGATAAATCTTCGTCACCTCCAGTGACAGGAACCAGGGAACTCTCTTCTTTCACACCTGCCACGAAGGTCAGCCCACCCCATCCCTTCCAAGCAGACGGGGGTATCCAGGGAGCTGCTGAGGGTGGTGGTGCCTCTGCAGAGCACCGGAGAGATGGCACCCCCTCCCCACCAGACCACTTTCCTCCTGCCCTGCGTGCCTGCTGCTCCCACGTCTCCTGTGGCCACACCAGGAGGTCCACGCTGGCCTCTACTGTCCCCGAGGGGATTGTAGGAACAAAGGCATCAAGGGGCAAACTGCTCTCCCACAGCCCCCAAACAAATAAAAATCAAGTATACAGATGAAATCAAATCAACGGTAGCTTTGGAGAGAGGGTGTCTGTTAATCATAAAAGAGTAGCCTGGCAGTATCAAAAGAAGGGGGTAGGTGTCCTGGCAGCTGGGAAGTCAGGCCATCCCCACCGCACACCCTGCAGCTGCCCCCAGTGACACCTGCTCCCTGCAGCTCCACTCCCCAGGGGTGGCCCGCCCGGAGCTGCACTTGCTTCTCTCCTCTGCCTACCCCAAGCTCCTCTACTGGAAGTCCCTCCTCACTGCCCACTCACTGGCCCTGGACCTCTCTGAACATCAGCGTCACCAATCATCTCCGCCTCCTCCTGAGCACCTGAACCCCTGCTGACCTTCCCCCTTTCTCACCAGCACCCCTCCCCCCCCCGATGCTGATCGACAGATCTGTAAGCTCCCTGAGGACAGGCTGATGGGGCTGCGTGAAGGGCACACAGGAGGCAGGACACAAACTTGGGCTGACTGAAGACTGTGGAGACTTTGCTGGGGTTGACCTTGCAGTATTTCTACCAAATTACTCAAAGCTAAGGCGGCAGTTCTCAAGCTTTAAAGTACATAAGAATCAAGTGGGAGGTGGAAGGTATGGATGGAAGGGGTGTGCTCTCGGCTAAAATATAGATTTTCATGCACCCCTCCAGAAATTCCGTTTTTTTTTTTTTTTTTTTTGTGGTACGCGGCCCTCTCACTGCTGTGGTCTCTCCCGTTGAGGAGCACAGGCTCCAGACGCGCAGGCCCAGCAGCCATAGCTCACGGGCCCAGCCGCTCCGCGGCACGTGGGATCCTCCCAGACCGGGGCACGAACCCGTGTCCCCTGCATCGGCAGGCGGACTCTCAACCACTGCGCCATTAGGGAAGCCCAGAAATTCCGTTTTAATGGGTCCAAGTTGGGGCCCAGGAATCTATTTTTAACAAGATGCATGGGATCTTGTGTCCTCCTTCAAGAAACAGACCCAACCCCAGAACCTGGGCTAAGTGGGAAAAGCCCTGGTGTGGGAGCCCAGCGCTGCTGGAGCAACACCCTGGTTTTGATACCAAGTAGGTGATATTAGGTAGGGAAACAACCTATCTGGGCCTCAGACTTCTCATCAGTGAAATGGGCAGGTAGGATGAGCTTCCTGGAGCTCTAATAGTACAAAAAGACAGCTAGCTTTCAGTGAGCAGCTATTATATGCCAGCTGCTCTCCTAAGTATTCTCCATGTATTTCTCCATTACTCTGAGAGAGGTGCAGTGAGGACACTGCAGAGAGGAGTGCTGAGTGACTTGTCCAGGGTCACGCTGTTGGTAGTGAGAGACGTGGGATTTAAACCCAGACAGTCAGGTCCCAGAGCCAGAGCTCATCACCACCATGCTCTGATCCCAGATAGGACTCCTGGTCCAACTTTACAGAGCAAGCAGGACACAGGGCACCTGGATGGCTGCCATACTGGTTTGCCCATCCAGAGCTCCAGCCACACCCTGGGAGCTGCCCTTGGGTCATCTGCTAGGCCAGTTAAAAAGCAAGTCTTGGGACTTCCCTGGTGGTGCAGTGGTTAAGAATCCGCCTGCCAATGCAGGGGACACGGGTTCGAGCCCTGGTCCGGGAAGATCCCACATGCCGCGGAGCAACTAAGCCCATGCGTCACAACTACTGAGCCCAGTGTCACAACTACTGAAGCCCACACACCTAGAGCCCATGCTCTGCAACGAGAAGCCACCGTGATGAGAAATCCATGCACCACAACGAAGAGTAGCCCCCCCTCGCCGCAACTAGAGAAAGCGCACGCGCAGCAATGAAGACCCAACACAGCCAAAAATAAATAAATTAAAAAAAAAAAAAAAATTTAAACCAAGTCTCACTGCATGAGGTCAAAATCAGCCTCAACCCACAGGCAAGAGAGGTGCTCATTACTTAAAAACTGGGAAGGATTTCAAAAGCCAGAAGCAGAGTGTGCAGACATAAGGAATGCCAGGGCCTCCCCAACTCCAGAAGCTCCTCATGGGGGAGGACAGGACAACACGGGGCAGAGGGGAGGCTGAGAAAATTCCCAGTAGGTCAGACCGACAGGCAGAGCTTGTCATCGCAACAGGCCACTGCAGGCTGCAGCCCACGTCTCTCAAAGCACAGAAAGCACAGATTACACCTCGGGCCATGAAGCCCAGAGTTAGAAGTTCCCTGGGGGACCCCAAGGGCACCTGCCGCCCCCACAGGAGCAGCAAGCTCAGGAGAGTACTTCAGGGCCAAGGTCACATTAGGGGTGAGGGGGGTCTGCCATGTGCAAACTGTACCTGGCAGAACCCTGAAAGGGAAGGGAGGTGAAAGGAGACCAGTGAGTCCTACTGCTCCAGGCCCCCTGGCTGGGGTTGCCCTCTGCTCACACCTTTTGTGAGGTCTACACATCTCACTCCTCCTCCATCATTCACTGCCTTCCCAAACCCCACTTAACTGTGAGATTCCAGCTGAAAAGACCCTCTTCCTAGACACCCCGACCCCAGGTCCACAGCCCTTCCCCACTGAGCTTTGCACACTCTGCTTTTGGAACTCCCTCTTGCACTACGGGTTTGTGATAGGCATAGTTTGTCGCCTAGGAGTCTGCCCTTAACTAGCTGTGAGATCTTGGAAAAGTCACTGAATTTCTCTAAGGTCCAATTTCCTCATCCTTGTATTGGGGACAGTAATTGTATCAACCTCAGTGGGTTGTCGTGAGAATCGAATGACATGTATGCAATGGCGTCAGCACATAAGTACTTAGTGAATGTTAAGGATTATTATTTATCTCTTTGAATGTATGTGTAGTGTAGCTTTTGGTCAGCTAGTACATATTCCCATGAGAGCAGGTGTCTTCATATCTCCCGGCTGTAATAATAACATCGTCTACTTTCTACTGAGGAGCTACTGTGTCGAGTCCTCTGCTAGGTTGGTGAATCCCTAAGCTACCCTTTAGGAGGCTCCAGGCTAGAGGTCCTCACGCCCTGATACCCTGCACAAAAGCCATTTTTGTTCACATAACCCTCCCTGCAGCAAGCCTTGGGCAGTTTCTGTACTCCCCTCAGTCCCAGGTTTAGCAGATGCCCTGGAAAGCAAGAAGGAAAGACAGGGTGGCTGCGGGGAGTTCCATATCTCCTACAGGGTGCTGCAGGGGCAGAGAAGGGACACTGTGGGTGTGAGTGCCCATGTACATGCACAGGTGGCATGGCACACGGAAGAGCATTTACACTCCAGCTCGTTTCTTAGGTCTACCACGTAACTGGCAATGTTACCTTGGTCAAATGTCTAACTCTCTAATTCTTGGTTTCCTCATCTATCCAGGGGAATTAGAATTTCTCCACAGTGCTATTATTAGAATTGTTTCCAGCAAGCATTTACGGACTACTTTTTCCAAACTAGGAAGCTACCAATCCTACCCTACCCCATGAATTAAGTCCCTGAGGCCTTGTAGGACGGCTCTGAGGGACCCACATAGCACAGAAGGAAAATAGCTACATGCCCATTATCAACACAGTCAAAAGTCAGCATGGAGATTCCTATGAGAACACAAACTCCAGTAATGGTTAAAAGAGCTATGAATTCCAGTATGCACAAAATCAGTGCTTCTTCACACATCTTTGCCCTCAAGCGGCATTTTGTAATATGAATGGAAGCAAAGTCAGAGCAAAAGTCAAGGATGTGTTCAGAGGTGAATACTCAAAATGGCAGGCAAAACTGTGCTAACGACAGGGGCCATGCTGCACTCAGCCCAGAAGGCGAACTCATCCTGAGAAAATCACTCTCCCTCCACACACACTCCCCACCACCTTAACCTGAGAGAGTGAAAAGCAAAGAGTATTTACATTAAATGATTTAGAAATGCAAGAGCATCATGTGAATAAAACGAAAGGGGTCTTTGTTTAACAGTTGATTTGACAGCCAACAGTGGGCCCTGACTCTTCTTCCATAAAATGGGTATTTTAAGAGTGCCTATTTCATACAGTGGTTGAGAGGATTAACTGAGATAATCCAAGTAAAGAATTCAGTACAATATCTGGTACATAATAAGCTTCTGATAAACGTTAGCTGTCAATGCTGTTGTTTTTGTTGTTCCTGTTCTTAAATTGTTAAAATTAAAGAATCATAAATTAGGGAAATAGATACCCTAATCAAATGGTTCAGTCTTTGGGCTGGAAATATTATTCAAATATCTAAACATCCACTTCTTCCCATAACTCTGTGGCTTAATGGGACACGACTTGCATGATTCGGGTACATCCAATAGAAAACCCTGCCCTGGTCTTCTGACATCCCAGGGCTCCCTGGGATGGAAGAAAAGCAGAAAGCTCAAGTCAGATGCAACAACTGGGATTGAGGACTGGAAGAGGAGTGGCTGAAAAGAAAATGGAATTGGTCCAAAAGACACAAAAAAATAAAAGGGGAGTGTGAAGAGCTCTTTAAAAGCCTCACATGCCCTGGGAGAAACCTTCAAAGGAGAGAAGAATGAGCCACCCCTTCAGACTCTTTGAAGTACTTACACGGAAGGTGGAATCCCTTGGTCCACTCCATCTTCAAATCCCGCCAAGTTAAGGGCCCCCCCTCAACTACGCGTTTTACATGGTGCGTACCTGAAAAGCCAAGTGCTCAGGCATTGCAGGTAATTTCTCTCACCATTTAATAAGGAATGCCCGGGATATTCCGGCCGAGAAGTGTTTCTTAATTTCATGTGCAATCTGAAGGCATTATCCAAGGGTTATTTTTGTTTTGTTTTATTCAGAAGTGGGGTTGCTGGAGCATTCCTCTTGGACATGTTCAGATTTGAATTAATTAGAATTCCTGTACAGTTTTCTTCGGTTATAATTATAGCTTAATTTGATTGCTTAATAGCTCTGGTTTTCGTAATGTTTAGCACCTGTTGTAAATTGCACACGATAAATCACCTTCTACCTTCCGCCGTGTTTATGCCTAACTTTTGCCTTTTCCCTTTCAGCTGGTGGGCTCACAATGACAGCCACACGCTTTGCTCATCCCTGCCCTTTCTGCCAAAGAACTCTCTTTTGCAAGCCTATTTAACCAGAGAAGAAGTGACTTTTACTTAAATGCCTCCTTAAGACTGTTAGATTTTTTTAAGAGGAAAAAAAATAAGAAGAAAAAAAAGAGTATTTCGGATGCTATAAACTCTGAAGACTGACCTCTGGTATTAAGTAGACTTCCACTTAAGGGTCACCTTTCTGATGCACTGGGTGTACGGGGGTTTTTTTCCCCCTCCTCTCCTTTCTAGGATTATTAGACAGCAGTGGAAGCCCTGCATCATTAATTGATTTCTCCCATGCATTGTGCTATGATACAGTTTTTCAAGGCTGTGCATAATTGTGTTCTCTGTGCCAGCGTTCTGTGTTCTGTCCTTGTCATATTGTCATTGAAGGCTGTTTCCACCCTCTGTAATTGGAGATGTTCTACTTTTGGACAAAGGTGTGGGGGCAGCTCAGGGGAACGGCGCTGACATTTACTTCATCAATTTATTTTTATTGTTCCTACATTTATTGCAGCTATAACAGCCCTTTAATAGTTATATCTCCTCCCTGTAGGGTATTCTGGTATTTGAAATTTTTTTAACTCATTTGTTCTCATAGATAACAGTAAAGTGCATTTCAGGATAACCTTTAGGTTTCCATCTTTTCTCTTCTGTTGGCTCTGAGGCGGTCTTCGCTTTCAACTTTTACTGCGCTGCCAGTCTAAAGGCCAGAGAGCCAAGTTCATTCTAGCACTGGAATATCCACAAATTAGTGGTCCTGAAAATTTCAGGTAGGTTAGTCCTAAACCAAGGGTGCAGCTATTACCGTAATTCAAAACTGGTCATCCTTTTAATGGGGTGCGGGGGGCTAGAGGAAGGTGGGCAGGAAGGGGAGAAAATGAGGGGCAACGAGAGAGAATCCCAGCAAATACTCACCAGGCCTCCCATTACAATCCTAGTCAAATAAGGATTGTAATTAAATCTTTATGACTGACGAAGCATCACACTGGACCAATTTTGAGTCTCTGCCCTTCAAGGCCAAAGACACAGGGTACAATTAAGAGGAAACTGCACTTGGATTTACTGTTCTTCTTGTGTATGGATACCATGACCCTCTATCCTAGTCCCACCTCCCTTAAAAAAGGTTATCTTCAGATAGCCTTGGAAATAAGTCCTTAACTGCAAACCTGGTTTATTTATTTACTTTTTAAATTTTTTACCAGCATTTAAAAATTTTTTACCAGTAGGAAAAATAAATACCGATTTTGTCCACTCTCCTTCCAACATCTTTGCATTTGAGAAAACATTTGTATAGGCAAGATATATTTCTATGCTTATTTTTAACACCATGACACTAAGCCAATGTATAACAGTTTGTGCTCCAATTGCCAGCTTTAAAACATTCATTTCCTCTGAACAGTATCTAGGCACATTTCAAATGGGAGTCCATTCTTATTTCTATCCCCCAGTTTCTCCTACAGACTCATTACCACACCTTCTCTTCCTAGCAGTCTTATCAGAACCTACCAGAAGTTACTGCCCTCATCTCAATCAGAGAGGGGCAAATGCCTTGTCCACTACCAAAATGCCAGATAATTAGACAAAATAATTGGCTCCAGATTCCATACTGATTCTAGCACCAGGTGCCTTTCTCCCCTCACTACCAACGTGAATATCAACCTGAGTAACATCATTTCTCATGCATCTCAGATGCCACCATTTATAAAAAGGGAAGGTTGTTTCAAACCACATGAACTCTCAAGACCTCGATTATTGTAGGATCGATCTAGTAAATCCCTGATAAAAGCAAGAAGACACTGAATGATCAAGGTGGGTGCTCCTGGTCTTGGTCCCCAGCCCCAGGTTCCCTCACAATAGTAGATAAAGGGGGAGACCCCAGGCTTAGGACATCCTGTGGAAGCTTCTAGAGCCAGAGAAGCCTCTACTCCAGTGGTTCCTGCAGACAGGCTCTGCCAAATGGTACCCTTTGCCCCCAAATGTCCATGTGCCCCAGCCTCCACATGTTTCCATTTTACTTCTACCCCGTATCACCACTTCCACAGCAAAAGAACCCTTTTCAGAAGACTATCACCTACTGCCATGTTGGTACATCAATTAAAGCTTCAGAAAGGGAAAATACAAGATGAAAAAATAAATCAAGTGTACAAAACCAAGAGGGGAAAAAATTTCACATCCTGGAATCAGAGCTGGGACAGGGAAGCTATAAAAGTGTACCGTTCCAAGCCTCTGCTTCACAACAGGGCTGTACAAAAACCACCCCGGAATGATGCTGCCAGGTTTCTGGTGAGGATAGGATGTTTGGAGGCTCGATTGGGATTTTTTTTTAATCACTACTATTCCAGTTGGACTTTATCATTGGATAGTTATAGAGAGATACTACCAGCAGGGCATTAATCCAGCCGAAAATATTTTAATATTTCCCCATTATAGATCTGGCTCAAAATCCCAGGATTTGCATATTCAGGTTCCTGACTTCTTTCCTCATCTTTGAAGACTTACAAAGAAAAATCATGATGGGCAAATGCACCATAGCTTCATAGCTGGTGAACTTGGAGAACATACCCATTGCCCTGGCAGGGCCAGAGGCAGTCAACATCCTGAATTCTCCGCCCAATGGCAAGAGGCATTCTGCACCTGAATCATGGGCACAATTAAGAGGCCTTAACCAGCTACACGTTTCACTACCACAGGCAAGTTATTTTCAAGGATGCTAAAGCCTAGGTGAGATTAGAGTTGCCAGGATCTAAAGGACTAAATTTACTGAAAGTTCATTTCAGTCAGTTCTGCTATTAAACGGTCACATGCATCTCTGTTAATCAAGTCAAGATGCTGGCCACAACTAATGTGAGGTAAGCTCGACAACAACGGCATTCTAACAAGAAAGAAGACCTTCCATAAGGAAACGGTATCTCTGGACTCAGAGATGAGTGCTGAAGGTCAAGTGTGCCCAAGGTGGCCTCCTGAGTAGCAGACCAAACACAGTGTGAAAGGGCATAGGGAATGCAAGGAGGGAGATCTGCACCACTCCTTCACATCTGAAAATGTGACACCAGTACCAGGACAGGGCAAGGCCAGGCAGAGGGGAAGCCACCTAAAATGGAAATAAAAGGAGAAAGAGGCCACAAATGGGAGGCCTGATTATATTGTTCTCTACCCAGCTGGTGGGCAGCCCTTAGCAAGGGCATGCAGAAGAAAAGGAAGGGTGGTGGGGACTGGTGGGGGATCTTCCATGCCAACCCTATCCTTCTTCAGGTGGTATGCTAGGTAGAGCTGGAGTCTAGGATGGGTAATGAATAAAGTGACAGGTGCCCAGAGCTAAGTTACTCTTATGCCCCAATTCATGGCACACATCACTGTTAGTCCATGCAAGTCCCCCTCATTTAATCTTTTCATTCTCCCTTCATTTTTCTTCCTCCATCTCCACTCCCACCCATTGCAATAGGTACCTACTGTGTTTCAAACTTCATCTTGTATCCACAGATTCTGTGGAGTTGGTTCAGGAGTGATGCCATGTTCATTTGCCATTTGGTTTTTCAAATTGACCCTAAGGTTTGCTTTTTATTTTGTTTAGGCCTGCCCTAACAGAGAGTATTACAGAGATCAAGGACTTTACACCTGTTGATCAGACAAAGAAAATGAAGTGGTGGATCTCAAAGACTATTTTAAAGCACATATGCACAGCATGTATACATGGTTGTGCAGATTATTTCTGTGAACAGTGCCCTCTGGATATGCAGAATCAACAACCTCTGTAACTGGACATATTTTCTGAAATCCATCACTATTGATATTGCTATTGTTGTGTTGACCTCAATAAGGATTTTTTAATTTAAAAAAAAAATTTTTATCTTAAAGGTAGTACAAGTTTGTTATAAACAAAACTAGAAGACTGTAGAGGGCATAAAGTTAAAGCACCCCTCTTCCCTCACCAGCACCCCCTTAGTCCTATTCCCTCAGGTAAACACTGTTAACCCTTCCTTGGATATATATCCTTCCAAAACTATTATACACATGCAAGAATATATTATATACAAACATTTTTATACAAATGACACAAGGCCATATATACTATTTTACTACTTTTTTCTTTCTCAACATATTTTGGACACATTTCTATAAAAATACAGAGAGAGACTTATTTCATTCTTTTTAGCAGCTGAACAGAATCTCTTTCTATCAAAGTACCATGATTTATTTAACCATTCTCCTACTAATGACAATTTAGGTTGTTTCCAATTTTTGCTATTATAAGCAACACTTCACATTAAATGTTCACTTACGTATGCATGGGGACATATACATATATACACACACACAAGTGTATATATGATAAATTACTAGAAATGGCATGTCTGTGTCAACAGGAATATACATTTTGAAATTTAATAGATATTATCAAACTGCCTTTTTAAAAAATAATGCCAATTTACATGTCCACGAACACTGTTTGAGAGTGTGTTACCTAACACCCTGGAAACATTAGGCATTATGAGACTCTTGCAATTATAATACTTGAATCTACCTATGAGACTTTTTTAAAACTACAAAATAATCTCTCATATATTTATTGGCCACTAATATACCTTTTTCTTTGAAATATCTATTCATGAGTTTTGCTTATCTTCCTATTGGTATCTTTGTCTTTTTATTGATTTGGAAGAGCTCTTTGCATATTAAGGAAATATAGAAAGATTTTTCCCAATTAGTCATTTCTTTGTTTATGGTATTTTGGCTATGTAGAATCAATTAGCCATGTTTTATTTCCTATTTTTATGATATTTCACCACGTAGAAGTCTCAGATTTTTCATTATCAAACTAGTCAGTTTTTTTTATAGCTCCCATGGTTTCATGTCTTACTGAGAAATGTCTGCTGTAATTGAATATCATTAAAAATTTCATTCTTTTTTTGTGATTATACTTTTATGGTTTACTTTTTCTTTTTACATTTAGGAATCCAGGCTTATTTATTTTTCCAAATGACTTGCCAGCAGTCTCAACACCATTTATTGAATAATAATATATCAATTACCTATTGCTTTGCAATGCCACCTTTATAATTTAATAAAGTCTCATACATTTCTGGCTGTATAGCTGGACTTTCTATTTTGTTCCATTGCTTTATCTTTTTCCTGAACTAGTACCATACTGTTTTATTACCATAGTTTTACAATATATTTTTGGTCTGGTAGAGTGTTTTGGTTTTTTTTAAACTGTAGTTCATAAAATGCACAAAACTGTCAAGACCTTATCCTAGAATAGAGATTTTTCCTTTCGTGAAGGATATATATACAAAGAGTGCAAGTTTATTTTTTAAGTGTATATTCCTACCAAAAAGAATATTTAATAAGAATTCACCCTATTACTAGCTGGGAGAATTGGTTGGATGGATGGATGGATGGATGGATAGACAGATAGATAAATAAATAAATAAATAAGGCAGGGACCCCAATCTGAAGAAATTATGTAGCTAAGAAGGTACCAGAACACAAATACCAGGGCAGTTAAAACAAAGGACAACCCCTGTGGGTTTGAGTGATAAGAGAAGGCTTCTCAGGGGTGATGATGGATGGACAGAAACACCACTCACAGAGCCCTTACATTGTCACAAGTGGGAAGGTGCCTTTCCCCTAGAGATCGGCTCATGGGCTGTGTACTTTTTGCTATTAATAAAAACTGACATTTATTGACGGCTTACTGTTTACAAGGCACTGCTCTAAGTGTGTTATAAGCACCAACTCATTCAAACTAACACCAACCCTGTGAAATAAGTACATATTTTTATTAGGTCTTTTTTTTTTTTTTTTTTTTTTGGCTGCACTGTGAGGCTTCTGGGATTTTAGCTCCCCAGTCAGGGATCAAACCTGGGCCCTCTGCAGTGGAAGAGCAGAATCCTAACCACTGGACCACCAGGGAATTCCCTACGCCTATTTTGCAGATGGACAAAACAAGTCATTTACCTGAAGTGACAGAGCTACTAAGTTGAGAATTTGAACATAGGCTGTCTGGCTCCAGAATGTTCATCCTTAATCATATTTCACTGCCTCCAAAGCCAGAAAGAGGGCTTGATCCAACAAACCCTCCCCTGCCTAAAGCACTCCCACAGATGATAAAACTATTAACGGGAACAGGCTGCCCCACCAGTACAGCCTAGACGCCCCTGTGTTCAGGTTGCAGACACAGAAGCTCAATGAAAAGTCCAAACTTCCTGAAGGGACGGAGGCACCTGGAACGCTGGCCCCCTGGCCAGAGTTTGCAGTTCATTCCCATCAGCGCTTGCGCCTCCTCTCCCACAGAGGAGACTCACAGTTCATGCTCCTGCACACTCTTTGGGCCTCCGGTGCAGTCTGGTCACCTGGTGACCCCTGCCCACCTGGGACCATGGTGGCCTCTGTCTGACCTCGTCCCAGGCTGACAGCTGGTGTCGCACTCATCCAGACAGCCAGCGTTCCTGGCCGGCCGGAGCATTGTCTCCTGCCCTGCCTTACAAACGTGTGGGAGAGAGCAGGCCACTCCTGTTCAGCCATGGCCTCAGAGGGGGGCCGGTCCCTGGAATTAAGGAGATGGGAGAAAACAAGATGCCAGCTGCAAGTATTTCTGACTTTAAGAAAGAAACAGGGCCGATGGCCTCCTGAAGTCCAGTGCCAGCACTTGTTGGAAACAAAAGGCCCTCTGGTAGGCAGGGTCAGGCTAGAGCACAAAGCTCCATTGTTAGGCTACACTAGTGGTTTCCCAACTTTTCTTTTTAAGCCACAGAACCGTTTATAACCCCTCAGCCATGCCCTCAACGTCTGGAAGGGCTTTCAGGTAGAGCCCATTACCAGGAAGAAAACAATGGCACTCTGAACCCATCACAAGCAGATGCGGCATTGAGACAATGGTGCAAAATGTCGATTTTCTCATCTAGTCGCCTTTCATTCCTTAAAGAGGCTGTCTCAGATGAGCGTCTGGGAGTCCCTTCCCTCTGATCTCCCTCTTCTCACTGCCCCCATAAACTGAAAACTGGCAAGGTCTGGATGCCCTGCCACTCCGGAAGGGCAAAGCTGGGTCCTTACCCTGCCCATTGCAGTCTCTCAGATTCCTCACAGCCAAATAAACCCTCCTCTCCCTAATGCTGACAGCCTCTCAATAGCAGCACTGCCACAGGATATGGTGCCAACAAACCTCCGCCTCTTATCCATCATTCTCTCCCCACTAGAGGGGAGGAAGAAAAGGAAAGAGACAATAAATCCTGACCCAGCACCATCATTTCTTCAGAGAATATCAGACACAGAAAGTAGGTACTGTAATACTACTGTAATCCAAGCAGGGACAGGACTTCAGCCCTCTCAGCCTTTGAGAATAGGATAAAAGTGAAAAAGCTCATACACACAACATTTTGCATCCAATTTCAAGAGATGCATGAACCCTCCAGAAATTCAAGGATCTCAGGTTAAGAACCTCGGGCCCACTTTTTGAGCTATCCTGTACCATTTTAGAGTCTATTTCAGAGACAGCTAGGTTCTCATCAAGGCTGTTTTCTCTTCTGGGCTCAGAGCTATACTACAGGTCCCAGTCCCCTTGCACATTCATGGGGATGTATAACCGATTCTTGCAAAGGGACATGAGCATAAATGATGTGTCCCTTGTGGTTGGAGGCAGTTAGGGGCAGGCACACCTTCCCCACTCTCTCTCCTCCCTGGTCTGCCAGCTGGATGACTCCAGGGATGTTTTTTTTGGTTTGTTTTTATTTATTTATTTGTTTGTTTGTTTGTTTGTTTATATTTCTTTTTGGCTACATTGGGTCTTCGTTGCTACGTGCGGGCTTTCTCTAGTTATGGCGAGCAGGGGCTACTCTTCCTTGCGGTGCGGTTTCTCATTGCAGAGGCTTCTCTTGTTGCAGAGCACGGGCCCTAGGCGCGTGGGCTTCAGTAGTTGTGGTGCACAGGCTTAGCTGCTCTGCGGCATGTGGGATCTTCCCGGACCAGGGCTTGAACCCATGTGCCCTGCATTGGCAGGCGGATTCTTAACCCCTGCACCACCAGGGATGTCCCTCCAGGGATGCTTTGAAGCTGCACAATGAAGATGTCTGAGCCTTTACATGGAAGGAGCTTGGATCCCTGAATGACAACATGGACCGGACAGACCACCTCCCCGCAACCAGTCTACACAGGGCTGTGACATGAGCTAAAAATAAAGCTTTATTGTGGTCTGCCACTGAGAATTAGGGGTCATGCATTACAGTAGCTAGCATAATTACCCTAACACAGGGCTCCTTCATACAAATATCCAGCCCAAGCACTCCCTTTCCCTCTGCCTCACCTAGAGGAGTGGTTCTAAGCCCTGGCTTAATATTAGGATCACCTAAGAACCTTGTTGAAAAGGGGAGAAGGGGTGAACCAGCAACAGAGCCTGGGCATCATAAACTTTTAAGTCTTGCAGTCGACTTTCACTCACTCACTAGGGTGAATCTGGTGGTGAGAGGAGGAGCTTTCCATTTCCTCAGAGGCATATTAGTAACATGGGCCAACACTCCTTCTCCACTGCTGCTCCTCTAGGAGGTCAGAAGAGAGGTAAACCTGCCCATGCCTGTCTCTGCCTCGGCCGCCATTCTCTGGGAGACCATAGAAGCACAATGACTGACACTATTGAACACTTACTCTGCGCCGGGCTATGTTCTGAGCACTTTACATCCAGGACCTCATTTGAGCCTCTCATCACAACTCAGAAGGTACGAGTCATATCTCCATTTTAAACGTGGCCCAGAAAGGTTAAGTAACTGTCCCCAGATCACACAGCTAGAAAGAGCACCCAGTCCTAACACTTCTAATTTATCATGACTTTCCCAACTTCTCAAATCACCTTTTCAAAGACAAAAACTCCTGGATAGAGTCACATATGAAGGCATTACCAGTTATCACCTTGGTTATCAGCTAACAGTGCATATGGAACTGGCTGACACTTACCCGAGAAAGAAGAGGCCTCAAGGCAGCTGCGGTGTGCAGGCAGGAGGAGGGTCTACTGGTTTGCAAAGGCTGGAGCACACCATGACTCCTGGGCTGAGAGCCCGGCCTCAGCGCAGAAGCCAGACCTAGTCATGCAGCTTCTCCCAGTCTTCCCAGGGCCTGGCTGAAGCTTAGAATCCCCAGTCTGTAAAACTGGGGGTGCGGTGAGCAGCGGGGAGGGAGAACTGGCACCGACCCCCTTTTTAGGGCCTTCGTAGAGTGAGGCTCCAGGAATCCAAAGCCGGGCAGCAATCACATCACACAGGGTACCCCTAGAACCACTCCAGGAGATCCGGGTGGGGGGCGGGGCTTGTGCGGGAGGCGGGGCTTCCCGCTAAGGCTCTCGCAGCCCCTCCCTCCTCAGGCTTTCCTGTTCCCTGGTCTTTCTCAGATGCTTTGGGCACTTTTCGTTTTTAAATCCATTTCGCATGTTATTACACATTCCTCTGTGTAATTTTTAAAAATCTATAAGTTATGAAAGCTGTCATTCGGTAAGGTCTTTATTCTCCCTGGCTGGAACTTCTTCTAAAGTACTTCTCAGTAGGCAGCGAATCACTCCCCTTTGATTACCATGTGATTAGTTTGTTCAACTGATGGCCTTTCTTCTCTAAGATACTCATTGTGTCTTCTGCCTCCTATGCAGTTCTTAAGAATTTAAATGAGCCATTTTATTTCTTCCTCCAAGCCCAGAATCCACACACCAGCCCCACCCTTCAGCCTTCCCTTTGAGTGTGCCTAATAAACAGCGGCTCGGTTTCCTAGGGCCCCCTCTAATGGGGAATTTTATGTTGTTTCTGACATTGTTTGTTGTGCTTCCCACAAGACCGAATGTTGCTAAAGATTGAGAGACAGTGACATAAATGTCAGGGAAACGCCTCGGTAGTGTCAAGCCTAATTAGACGCTTACACTTGGGGGACAACTACGGATACCATAAAACGCAGAGCTCATCCTCTCTCAGCACACGCCTGGAGTCTGGCAGATGGGGCAGGGCAGGAGAGAAGGCCCAGGAACAGGATAAAAGGGGATGGAGAACAGTTTCGCTGGGAGGCTGAAGGCGATATTAATGCATCCTCTTACTCCTTTTAGGTCAGCCACTCTTGTCCTGGAAGTACCCATAGGCAAAGCCATTAGATACATCTGCAGTGCCTAGGGGCTGTGAGCTTGTAAAGGGCCAAGAAAATGTTTGAGATGAAAAAACTATTTTGGCTCCAGATAACAAAACTGAAACTGTGAAATCAACATGGTAATTGAAGTAATAATTAACAAGGCAAATTACAAATGTTATTTTACATTTTACAGCAAAACTATGTGTGTGTACAGACACACACACACAATATATAGTGGAAGGTACATGCATTTTAAAGATAATATAATGTTGGGTGAGGCTTCCAAAAATAAGGGTGCCTTCAGCTTGTGAAGGTCCTAAAGTGGCCACATCTACTGATCCAAGACACATTTCCATGTGCACATGTGGGTCATTTACATATAAATAACACCACTAATATTCAAGTTCTTCAGCAGCATGCCAGGTACACTGAGGGGACCAGAGAAATGAAGATAGAGTCCCTGCCCTCACAGCTATTAGAATCTAGTTGAGGAGATAGGACTAAGCTATGAAGAACAATTCATTTATTCATTCAATATCTCTTGATCACCTGTTACGTGCAATATTCTTGATACTGAGAACAAAGCAATGATCAAAACCCACAAAATTCCCTCCCCTCATGGAGCTTAACAATACAACAGTCCTTTGAACAACAGTATAAGAAAGAACCAAGCTCATCATAAGCTCCAATGATAAAAATGCTAAATGAGCATTTTTCATGGAGCAGAGTGAGGAGTGAAGGAGATGGTGCTCCCCAAATGGTCAAGGACACCTGCATGCAGGAGGGCGGGTGTGAGCTGGGTCTGGTTGCTCAGTCGCCCCTTCCGCAGCCTGTGCTCCTCCCCGGATGTGTACAGAGAACCAAAAGGCCTGTTTTTGCCCAAAGGGAGATAATATATACATGGATGAGATAATGTGTGTGAAAAGGCACACTGTAAACTTTCAAGTGCTATGTGAATTATCTGTCTTATTATGCATGTGACACATTCTGTTTATTCACCTGAGTAGAGATACTGAAATCATTGTGGAGAAATCCATGTACAGTCATTTTCTCCTCTCAGTTTTTACCCAGATATTCCTTCCCAGCTAAGCTGAACCAACTTGTACATAAATATCCCACGTGCACTTCAGTTACATTTTTGCATCCCACTGAGGTAGCAAGAACAGGAGTCACCTCAGAACAGCATTTAGAGAAAGACAAAGTCATCTGAACTTATCCAAAGGGCTTCCTTGCTGAAAGGAGGAGAGGGAACTGGTTGGGAGATGAGTTTGCTTCTTCCTGCCAAGAGTGCCCAAAGCATGGATTCCACGGTCCAGACTCCCAAAGCTATGTGGTACAGCTCCAGTGTATTTTGCCAAGACAAAGGGTCCATTTCCTTTAGTGGTATAGTAATTTACACTGTTTCTAAGAGCTTGAGCATTGCTTGTACCCATGAAGTAAATAAAATAATTATCATTAAGCCCCATTTGATAGATGCAGAAAGTAAGACAAACCAGACTTAAGTGAGCTGCCCAAGGTCACACTCACTGGCCATAATAAAGGAACTCAGCTTTCCTGGCACACACTAGAATTCCTTTCACCATGTCTTTCCCTAAAGCCCTGGTGCCAAGAACAACTAGAAACCTTCCTCCTTAGGAGATCACCAAGCCCAGGTTGACCTCTCCTGAGATAATCAGAATTATTTTATGAGTAGATACTCACCATTAATTTTCCCATCAGACTTTCCCTATGACTTGTCCAATTGCCCAAGACGTTTTCCTCTAGACCCTCCCTTCTCTCCCCCAAACACACACCTAAAACACATACCCACCCAGGCACATACAACATGAATTTTTTCAAAGCCCATTCTTCAAATGCCTACATTCTAGGTTTGCCAGATCTACACAAAAATCTTAAAAATACAAAATACCCAGTTAAATTAGAATTTCATGTAAACAAAAAATAATTGTTTAGTATAAGCATATCCAAGGCAATATTTGGGATATACTTATACGAAAAACAATTTTTTTCATGTATTGCATTGCACAAAACTAGTTGCCCAAATGGAATCAGAGTCTTTGAGTCTCTAATCCAAAAATTTAATGCTCTCTTCTAATCCTAAACATATCTGGGTCCTACTTGCAATCAGCTGTGAAGGTGAGAGGTCTAAACTCCCCGGTTTAATTGTCAAAGAATCTGAGGGTGATGGAAAAGTTAACAGTAATTTTGTCTCTGACTCCCATGATATTACACCTAAAGTAATCAAGACCAGAGGAAACTTAACCAATGTATGCAGCATACAGAACTCAGAACTCTCACTAAGAAAGCTACAACTGTCAGACCCAGGAGGCTGTTTGCACCCAGAACGAACCCCCGTGGCTATGAATACAGTCATTTCTCTGCATCCTTCCTCAGTGGTACCCAAAACCCCTGCTCCCCTGTCACACTGAACTCTCTCCCACAACAAGGCTGGCACCCTTGTTGGCACATAGTAGGCTCAATCCTTATTTGTGGAAAGAATAAAATGCAATGCATATTGAAAGCCACATTTCCAATAGGTTAGCTCAAGTTGGATAAAACTGTTAAGAGTCAGAAAAGTGAAAGTCCTGGAGAAAGGCATCATTGCTTCCTTTGTGGGATGGAATCTATTTGAGGGGCAAAGAGAAAGGGATTCTAGCATCCAAAGAGAAACAAACAAACAAAACATTGACAAGGCAAATGCAAGCTTTCTCCTCATAATGCTGAGTAAATAAGCACACACTAATGTAACTCAACAGTACATAGAGGGCTTCCCTGGTGGCGCAGTGGTTGAGAGTCCGCCTGTCAATGCAAGGGACACAGATTCGTGCCCCGGTCCAGGAAGATCCCACATGCCGCGGAGCGGCTGGGCCCGTGAGCCATGGCCACTGAGCCTGCACGTCCAGAGCCTGTGCTCCACAACGGGAGAGGCCACAACAGTGAGAGGCCTGCAAACCGCAAAACAAACAAACAAACAAACAAACAAAAAACAGTACGTAGAAAACTAGCTAGCCCCATGGAGGAGAGCAGTCCCCCAGAGAACTGAAGAACTCATGGGCCCATCTATATTTTGAGCATCGGGGTTGGGGGTGGCTGAAGAGAACAGGAGCCTTCCAGAATAATACTGCTGAAACTTCAGCTAGACCTCCACCCAGTAGAGGCAGCTCCCTCTATGTATTTTTAACCTTATAGTGTTTTAGAATGAGGGATACTGAGAACAAGAGAGCGAGGGAGAAACTTTATTTCTTTATCATTTATATTTAGTATATTACAATGTATTTACTGCTCAGAGTTCCCGCTCAAGAGACACAGTTTTTAAGGGCACGTGAGAACTATGGGGAAAGGCAGGAAACTACTAGGAAATTGGTTGCAGGAGCATAGGATAGGGAATGGAAGGTTCTAGACACATTTAAGGCATCTTTACCCCAGCCGGCCCTATCACTAGGCAAGGTAAGCTGAACCTGGATGGGGAAAGAACAAAGAGGAAACCAGCATGAGCTGGAGGTCTAGTTAGGCTGTAGTGACCCTCACTGGCTCTGCATCTTGGATGAGCCTCTCCCCACTGGGCACCCAGACACAGACGCAGGACCTGCCCTCAGGGATTGGAGTCTGGAGGGAAGACAGACATGTCAAAGGCAATTCCATACTGTGAGGTGAGCACACAGGCGGACTAGTAGGCAGCTAAGCGCATGCACAGGGGCTCAGCATAGCAGTTGCAACAACAGGAGAGAGAGAAATATTTCTGAACAAATTTCATAGTGGATTTTTCTCCAAAAACTGCAAAATAGAGAAAGATCAGAACTTTATTAAATTTCTTTACAGTGCATGGTTGAGAACATAGATTCTGAAATAATTCTGCCTGTATTTGAAGCCCAGCTCTGCCATTTGCTAGATCTGTGACCTTGGACAAGTTACTTAAATATTCTGGGCCTCAATTTTCTTATTTGTAAAATGGGGATAGCACCGAGCATATTATGTGATTGTTAGCAGTGAAAATTATGTGAATTTTAATATACATAAAGCACCAGAGCCGGGTACATAACAAGTGCCCAGTAAATGTTAACTATTATTACTATGACATATGTAGTTTGGTATTGTTTTTTAGACTGCATGTTGAAACAAAGATACCTTAATCCATTCCAGGTTTAAAGTCTCTAAAAATTTTAGTACGGTCTGATGATAAATACCATGACAGAGGTGTGCCCAGGTCAGTATATTTAAGATGCCCCTAGAAGGAACTCCTCACTCAGACTGCAGAAAGATAGTCAAGGAGGGCTTTTTGTAGGAATTATCTAAGCTAAATTCTGAAGGGTCGTCCAGGCGAGGGGAAGAAGAGCAGCTTGTGCAAAGGCGAGAGGCAAGAAATGGGAAGACACAAATGTATGAGGGTAGAGAGCAAGAATGGGGGAGCAGGACCACTGAGAGACAGCTGTCCAAGCCCAGGCACAGGCTCTGGCATGACACCAGGGAGCACAGTGCCGAGGGAGATGCATGTCCAGCCTTAGGAGAGGGTCCCCCTAACTGGGGGGATTGAGAGGACTTGGTAATTGGTTGGTTTTGAAGGTGAGATAGAAATTGACTTCTTCCCAACTGTTGGTTTGGACAACTGCAAAGATGTTGACACCATTCGCTGAAACAGGAAACACAGGAAGAGGAGATGAGTTGGGGGCAGGAAGGGTGAGGGGGGTGGGGAGAGTGCTAGAAATGAGCTAAGATCATGACTTCCATTTGGAACCATTTACCTCTGGTATTTCTGTAAAACAGCTAACTATGAATGCTAGTAGGTAATTGGATACACAGACAATTAAAATTTCAATAGCTATCCCTTATATATAGACTTCTTCTGCAGAATGAACCATTCCATACGAGTTTTACAATTACTGTGTGATGAAAACAAGTATCACTATATATGGAGCACTTACTATGCCAAGCATTTTGCATACATTAGCTCATGTAATCCTTACATTAACCCCGAGAGGTACATACTGTTAGTGACCCATTTTACAGTTGAGGACACTGAGGCTTAGACCTAAGATGAAGTAGTTGGACCAATGTCACTTAGCTGGTAAGTAGAAAATCCACATGGTTTGTTTTCCTTTTTGACAGATGCAGAAACTGAAGGTCAAATGGGACAAGGAACTCATACAAGTTTACAGAACCAGGAAGTTGAGGAGCCAACTCTAGTGCCCAAATCTGCTACTTCAGGAGTCCAGTGCTCTTTGCATCACCCGTGAATTCAGGGTGTAGAGGTCTATAATTTGCACAGGGCAAGAGTGAGAAGATTATAGGGGTAAGGCCAACTGGTAGCCATTATCAAACAAGGCAAGAACTGCTTATTTCTCTGTGCGGCCTCATAAGAATAAGGCACTTCATACCTTCCTGCTGCTGTTCATGATGCTGATGCTGATGATGACAATGACTACAGAGGCTGGGTGCAGCTCAGAGTGAACTTCTATTGATGCTAACACTTCAATTAAGACCCAAAAACCTTTGTGACCTTAGGGTTCTTGAAGACAAACTTGGGACTGTGAATTATCTTCTCTCTAGAGAAGGTAACTTGGGCTGGAATTGCGTTTGAGTTCATTCATTCAACAAATATTACAGTGATGGAGCAGCTATTGTCAGCCACTGTGCTAGGCACACAGAACCCAGTGATGAACAAAACAAACATACTCCCTGCTTTTATGCAGCTCACAGTCATAAATACCCCAGCTAAATCAATGAATTTGGTAAAGTTGCAGGATACAAAATTAATGCACAGATATCTCTTGCATTCCTATACACTAACAATGAAAGATCAGAAAGAGGGCTTCCCTGGTGGCGCAGTGGTTGAGAGTCTGCCTGCCGAGGCAGAGAACGCGGGTTCGTGCCCCGGTCCGGGAAGATCCCACATGCCGCGGAGCAGCTGGGCCCGTGAGCCATGGCTGCTGAGCCTGCGCGTCCGGAGCCTGTGCTCCGCAACGGGAGAGGCCACAACAGTGAGAGGCCCGCGTACTGCAAAAAAAAAAAAAAAAAAAAAAAAAAAAAAATCAGAAAGAGAAAGTAAGGAAACAATCCCATTCACCATTGCAACAAAAAGAATAAAATACCTAGGAATAAACTTACCTAAGGAGGTAAAAGACCTGTACTCAGAAAACAATATGACACTGATGAAAGAAATTAAAGATGACACAAACAGATGGAGAGATATACCATGTTCTTGGATTGGAAGAATCAATATTTTGAAAATGACTATACTACCCAAAGCAATCTACAGATTCAGTGCAATCCCTATCAAATTACCAATGGCATTTTTCACAGACTTAGAACAAAAAATTTTATAATTTGTATGGAAATACAAAAGACCCCGAATAGCCAAAGCAATCTTGAGAAAGAAAAATGGAGCTAGAGAAATCAGGCTCCCCAACTTCAGACTATACTACAAAGCTACAGTAATCTTGACAGTATGATACTGGCACAAAAACAGAAATATAGGGCTTCCCTGGTGGCGCAGTGGTTGAGAGTCCGCCTGCTGATGCAGGGGATACGGGTTCGTGCCCCGGTCTGGGAGGATCCCACATGCCGCGGAGAGGCTGGGCCCGTGAGCCATGGCCGCTGGGCCTGTGCGTCCGGAGCCTGTGCTCCGCAATGGGGGAGGCCACAACAGTGAGAGGCCCGCGTACAGCAAAAAAAAAAAAAAAAACAGAAATATAGATCAATGGTACAGGATAGAAAACCCAGAGATAAACCCACACACCTATGATTACCTTATCTATGACAAAGAAGGCAAGAATATGCAATGGAGAAGAGACAGCCTCTTCAATAAGTGGTGCTGGGAAAACTGGACAGCTACATGTAAAAAAATGAAATTAAGAACACTAACTAACACCACACACAAAAATAAACTCAAAATGGATTAAAGACCTAAATGTGAGACCGGACACTATAAAACTCTTAGAGGAAAATGCAGGAAAAACACTCTTTGACATAAATCACAGCAAGATCTTTTTTGATCCACCTCCTAGAGTAATGGAAATAAAAATAAAAATAAAGAAATGGGACCTAATGAAACTTAAAAGCTTTTGCAAAGCAAAGGAAACTATAAACAAGATGAAAAGACAACCCTCAGAATGGGAGAAAATATTTGCAAATGAATCAACGGACAAAGGATTAATCTCTAAAATATATAAACAGCTCATGCAGCTCAATATTAAAAAAACAACCCAATCAATAAATGGGCAGAAGACTTAAATAGACATTTCTCCAAAGAGGACATACAGATGGCCAAGAGGCACATGAAAGCTGCTCAACATCACTAATTATTAAAGAAATGCAAATCAAAACTACAATGAGATATCACCTCACACCAGTTAGAATGGGCATCATAAGAAAATCTACAAACAACAAATGCTGGAGAGGGTGTGGAGAAAAGGGAACCCTCTTGCACTGTTGGTGGGAATGTAAATTGATACAGCCACTATGGAAAACAGTATGGAGGTTCCTTAAGAAACTAAAAATAGAATTACCATATGACCCAGAAACCCCACTACTGGGCATATACCTAGAGAAAACCATAATTCAAAAAGACACATGCACCCCAATATTCATTGCAGCACTATTTACAACACCAAGGTCATGGAAGCAACCTGAATGCCCATCGACAGATGAATGGATAAAGAAGATGTGGTACAAATATACAATGGAATATAACTCAGCCATAAAAAGGAATGAAATTGGGTCATTTGTAGTGACATGGATGGACCTAGAGACTGTCATACAGAGTGAAGTAAGTCAGAAAGAGAAAAATAAATATCGTATATTAACGCATATATGTGGAATCTAGAAAAATGGTACAGATGCACCGGTTTGCAAGGCAGAAATAAAGACACAGATGCAGAGAACAAACGTATGGACACCAAGGGGGGAAAGCGGAGGGTGTGGAATGAATTGGGAGATTGAGATTGACATGAAATAGATAACCAATAAGAACCTGCTGTATTAAAAAAAATACAATAAAATTCAAAAAAATAATAATAATAAACAAATACCCCAGCTAGTCATGCCCACTAGTTGGATGGTGAGTGGGGAATGGTGTCCCTATCTGAAAGCTGCCTTCAAGAAGCTGGCATCTTTGAGCTTTTTGGGTCCCACTGGTGTAAGGAATACTAAGACACAAGCTATGGACTAAGCCTGGGTTCCCAGTCCTGGCCCTGCCTGTGGCCAGCTGGGTGGAGGACCTTGCGAAACTCACCAAGTTTCTCTGGCCTTGACATAATATGGCTGGAGGCAGGGGAGGGCAAAAGGACCAGATCCATGGTTTTCAAACGCCTTTTAAGCTACATTATTCATTCTTTATTCATTAACAAATATTTACCTAGAACCAACTTTGTGTAAGTAACATGAACAGCACAAACATGGCCCAGGCCTCAGGAAGCTTGAGTCCTAGTGGAAATCTTATGCCAAATTCCACCACATGAAACAGATAAAAATGGAGCTGATCCTAAGGTTGTCTGCAAAACATAATAACAACAAACAAACAAACACCACACAGACTAGCTAATCTCTCAGGTTACTTCCTAGAAGATTCTTGGGTTCTTTTCTCCCAGGCTGGGGCAACAACAGCAGCAGCAGCTCATCTACCTCCAGTCCTACGTCAAGCAAAGATTTTCTGTAACTTTGTCCCACAAGCCTCAAGCACTCAAGCTCGTCAAGGTACTGCTCCCCTGGTCCCTTGCGCTGCTCCACTGGTCTGTTCTGGGGAAACCGGCCATTTGCATGAGACTCTCAGAGTGTCTAGTTCAAACAAGGCAGGGAAGGGAAGACCATATTTCCATCTGGAGGCAGAAGGCTTTTCATGCATTCCTGCCCAAACACAGAATGAGCCCTGGAGAGGCTGCAGTGGGTGTTAGCAAAAGCAAGACAAATGGTCACAGTTGTGAGCTGCTTCTTCCCAGAGAATCCATTTTTTTTTTTTTTTTAAAGAAAAGGAATGAAAGCCCAGCTCCCCTATTCCCTTGCTAGTTTTGCAAAACAAACAAGAGCAAATAATTTTCATTCATTGACTTTATTTCTTCCTTCCGAAGAAATCTCCCCAGCTTCTAAGGAAGACCCATTTGAGGCTTACTGCACACTGTCTGTCCACTTGATGAGAAGGAATTTGATTTTTTTCCCTTTCTCATGCCATTCTGTGCCATCGTGAGCCTGACCATTTCCAGATGAACTGCTGCCTTTACCAGAACGAAATGTTTGCGAAAAGGTCTTTAATGAACTGAAAACGTTAATTTGAAAAGACTCCTCTGTGGAAAGATTGAGGCTTGGAGAGGGAAGGAAATGACACACAGCCTGTGGACTGGCAGACAGCTGGTTTCTCTCAAGTTTTTCAAAGAGGGGAGATGGAGAATGGGCTACATTAGGTTGAGATCCAAAATGGACCCTCACTTGGAAGGCAGGACCAATATGGCAAGTCTGAGCTTTGTTCACACACTCAGCTCTGTTTTGTTCTTTTAAATGTCTACATACACAGGATTCTCCCTAGTGAAAAACAATACACAGTCCCCAGGCCCCTTCCCCAACACCAGAAATTCCAGCAAATGCCCCACTGGCATTATTTCAAAGGTAATCTTCAGTGAGAATGATATTCACGTGAACAGTAACAACCACCAGTAACACCACCACATTTTTAAAATCAAGGTGATTTTCACAGCACACCCACCGTCAGTGCCACCCATACTGCACACAGAAGGAGAAGACATGAAAGTTACAGACTCTGCTAAGAATGCTGATTATAAGTCATTGGGCAGATATAATTACAGGAATTGCTCTCTAGCCAAGCTGATATTTATTTCAGCAGCTCTGACCCTTCACGAGGATCTTGCTGCCACCCCACCCCTAACTCTCCACCCACCCCCCCACCCCCACCAAAGGGCTTTTCTAACTGAAAGCAAACCCAAGCCAAGTCCTGTTCATTCTCTCGGCCAGGTGCCAGAAAAAGTGTAAATTTTCGTGAGCTACAGCTATTTTGCCAGAAGTCTGCAATGTGTCTGGACACGAATGGCTGTTCCCTTTTGTGAGACCAGGCCTGAGCACCAGGAAGTTCTAAAAGCAGCACATGGAGAGAGATCGGGTGACCAGAAAAGGGGACAAAAACAGCCTGTGTGCAGTATACCAGGCTCTCCTGGGGTGTCCTGCCTGTGCCCAGATCAATCAACTTATCGCCCTTTAAAAAAAGGTAATCTTTCTCAGGTGCAGTGTTCCAACTGGGTGCTGTTAAGTTTGCTCCCAAAGCCAATGCCCCAACTCCCTACCAGGACTTCACCTTTCATAACAGGAATTAAACCAGTTAAGTCTAGAGACACAGAGAGACAGGGAGAGAAACAGAGAGACAGAGAGACAGAAATTAAGCACAAGCACAGCTAACTAGATTTAACCCATGCTGCTCCTTTGGCATTGGCAGACATGAAAGCAATAAGACAGCTTGAGGCTCTTTGAAAGAAAGAATTTTTTAAAATATGGAATGAAAAGATCACCATACAAGTAGGGGGTATCATGAACCAGTCTCCCAAGCACGCATCCCTCTTGTTGTTCAGGGTCTACAGGCTTCATGCATTCAGAATCCACAGGCCCCCTGGGAAGTGACGATGCTCTCTAACCCCCTGCGAGTCTCCTCTTCCTTGGTGATGCTTTGCAGCCCCCCAGTATCATGCCCTGAAGAATCTCGCTGCTCAGTGAAAGCCTGTGGTTTGTCTCTAAATTCCCCAGTTTTCACTCCATCTCTACTGAAGGGGGCAGTAAACTTTAATGCGGAGGAGGCAATGATTGGGAGACCAGGTGTGACTTAACAGGCTTTAAAGCCTCTGAATAAAAGCAAAGCCAAAGGGAAGGGTATGCTTTCCAAGTAATTAAAAAGCAGTGTCAGCCCCTTCACTCCTATCTTGCATCCCGACCCGCACCCCTGCGATCTTGCCCTGACAAAGCGAGGGAAGGATGCAAATCGAAGAGACCTAGACTTGACTCACCAGATGACTGTATTAAGGTGCACATGCTGCTAAGTTTCTACCAAACTGGCAATGGCTAGGATAGGGCAGGGAAGAGCTGGAGTGAAAAAAGTGACGGGGTGAAAAACCCATAACGAAACACAGGTTTGCCTCAAGTTACAGAATAGATATATTTCGTAAAAGTGAACTATAAATTGTTTTAATAAATGGATTCACTGTCAGCATACCAGCTATTGTTCCTAGAGGGAAACCTTTTGTAATTTGAAAAAGTAGCTGCTATTTATCTTTTGGGCCAATTTGTGTTGCTAGGTATGATATGGAATTTTTATAAAGTAAAGGATATCAAAAAAAAGTGTTTCCTGAACTTATTAAAGTATGGAACTCCAACCAGAAATGCAGCTGCCAGGTATATGGACTGAAGTAAACTAAGAGAGAGAAAGAGAAAGAAGAGGAAAAGAGGAGAAAGAGAGAGACAATGCACCCTTGGGTTAGGCAAACCCAGTGCAATGAATTAAGATGTCTGTGCCCATCATAAAAGGGACGGAGATGCGCAAAGAGCATGCAGAGAGATGAACTGTCAGGCTGGAAAACCAAAGACAGAGGGTGTAACTACACAGAGAGCAAAGGAGGAGAAAAGGAGTGAGGTCAGGAAAATGCATGCAGGCTAGGGGTACTGGGGGAAGTCGGAGACTCCAGCCAAGTGTCTGAAATAGCCCTGGGCTGGGAGGAGACAGTGTGTACGAAGAGGAAGGTAGAAAAGGGGGGTTTGAGATACACAGGTTTCCCTGTTCTCTAGCAAAGACGATTCCAAAATAAACTGTGCCTTTGCCACCTTGGAGTCTCATGGACCAGAGGTCCATACGCCATCCTTAACAACCACAGCACCCTTCCCTAACGGAGAAAGGTCAAGTCCATTTCCAGCCGCAAAACCTGCCCAAGTTCTCTCAGCCTCAGGGAGAGGAATTTCACAGACAGAAGGTGGAAAAGGAAAAGTCACCGGAGATGCAAGAATTGACAGCAGAACAGGAAAACGTTCAAAGTCATTAATTCCTAATTAAATAAAGTTAATTTCAAACTTGTGGAGTTTTTAAATGTGTTTATATCTTTATGGCTTTTGTTTACTTTGTGTAAGAGGGAAGTTCAGAGAGACTGGTACTTTCTTGTGTGATTTTAAGAAGGCTGCCTGAGTAACTCCATTATTCTTGGTTACTCGTTTAGTCCCCACAGACTGTAAGGGTCTCCTTGGTCTCCAGCACCCAAGAAGCTCCTCAGGTGTGCAAGGCCTAGCCCCACCTCACAGGACACAAGGGGGAGGATCAGGCCACAGGAAGGACCAGCACCCTTTCTTAAAGACATCGTGCCAAGAACATTCCCCTCTGAATCTTAAATACTCCTCCTAGAAACCCATGCAGGTAGATATGAGTCTTACCAGCTTACGAAGGGGAAAGGCCCAGGGAGGTTAAGTCCCTTGCCTGAGGTCACACAGTTACTAAGTGGCTGAGTCCAGATTTAAAGGTGACTGACCAAATGCTGAACAATGTGGAACACGCTGCCCGTGCTACAGCGGTCAGTGGACAGCAGCACCCAGGACGCCTGCAGAGGCCACCTCAGCACTGTCACGGGGGACCCTCCACAGCCGGAAGGGTAGCTGGACCCCTACCTTCTTGCTGAGGGGCTCTGCAAGGCGCCGGCCAGTCACACACGTGACATTCAAAAGAAAAACCACCCTTCACAAGGCACGTAAAGAAAACCCGTTTTTCTATCTTTAGGTCATTCTGTGCCTCCACAGCCATCTGCAAGAATGGAACTTGGTTTCATTAAACATGATATTTTTGTCAGCTCTCTTATGCTTTTTTTTGTTTTGTTTTCTCTTGCTTTCAATTAAAGGATTTTTCTTCCCTTCCCAGAAATTCTTTGGGGATTTGAAACCCACTTCAAGGAAGGAAAAAAAAAAAAAAGGAAATCATCTTACAGTATTGGTCACCGAGATGGGTGTGAAGACAACAAGCTATAAACTGAAATCAGCTCCATCTCCAAAAGCAAAGAACAGTCTCTAAAAAACTGCTTTGAATTTTAAGAACTAGAAATAATGCTGGCAAACTGGTTTGTCTTTCTTAAAACACAATAATTTTTTTTAAAGCCTCCAAATCAACTCCCAATGGTTACAACCAAGTAAAGAACATAGGCTGAGACTTCAAGCAAAAGTCAGGATGCTCCACCAGAGAAAATTATTTAGCTTTGAAGAAATAAAAATATGAGCAAAAATATGAGCTGGAAATAAAATTAAAATCACACAAGAGCAAATGTGGCGGACACTGGAAGTCAGGCATCCCACCAGCAAATAAAACCAGGGTAGGGCTTCCTTGGTGGCGCAGTGGTTGAGAGTCCACCTGCCGATGCAGGGGACACGGGTTCGTGCCCCGGTCCGGGAAGATCCCACATGCCACGGAGCGGCTGAGCCCATGAGCCATGGCCGCTGAGCCTGCGCGTCCGGAGCCTGTGCTCCACAACGGGAGAGGCCACAACAGTGAGAGGCTCGCGTACCGCAAAAAATAAAAAATAAAAATAAAATAAAATAAAATAAAACCAGGGTAGAATCAGCCAGTGGGGTGGGGAGTCAGGGAAGGGGGCCAGGCTGTATGGGGTTGGGTTGAGTGTTTCCCACTTTGAAATCAAAGAAATGGGCGTGTGTGGGGTGTCTGCCTGCATATATGACTGTCCTTTTCCTCAGCAGAGTCAGGATGAAATAATCTCTCTCTTATCACAGCCTTTGATCTCACAATCCCCTTTGCCCATACTACTAAGATATCCCACATCTCTGCAATTCAACTTTGAATGCTAACCTCCCCCCACCTTTTATTTTTTTGCCTACGCCTGCCCTCACACACTAGTGGCTCTGCTCTGCTTTATGCCTTGCCCATCTTGCAGTGTTTTCGTTAGATGGGAGCCATCGCCATGGCAGAGGCCAGCTGCCACCCGCACATGGGGAGCTCAAGCCAGTATCCCTCCTCCGTGGGGCTGGAGAGGTGTCACAGGAGCAAAAGGGCTACAGGTGTCCCTGAGAGAGGAAGCACTGACCCAAGGGAAGGGAAAGGTCACACTTGCTTAGCAAAGCTCCTCAGCAAGTCGGTTCTTAGGGTCTTTCTCTCTCTCTCTCTCTCATTCTGGCATTCCTGGGAAAATGCTGGTGTCAGGAGCTCATTATGGAGTTTGGCTCAAGAAAAGACTGCCCACCTATATCTTGCCTTTACCAACCATTTCCACTGGGTGTGCATCACTGCCCCCTCACCCCCAACCTTCTGGGTTCCTTCTAAGGCATCTGAACGAAGAGTCTACAATGCAGGGCCCTGGCCTGGAGATCGCCTGGATCCAAAGGTGGATCCCCACCAGCCACCTTTGATCTGACCCATAAGGAAAAGAAAACAAGATTCTGGATTCAGACACACCCTGGTTCCAACTGATCTGGCTGGGGCCCCTTAACCTCCTTGGGGCTGAGTTTCCTCATCTCTGAAACGAAAATCACAGTATCCCCCTCACATGTCTTTTGTGGCAATGACATTTAATCATTCATGTAAAATGCCTACATAGGAGCTTCCCTGGTGGCGCAGTGGTTGAGAGTCCACCTGCCAATGCAGGGGACACGGGTTCGTGCCCCAGTCCGGGAAGATCCCACATGCCACGGAGCGGCTGGGCCCGTGAGCCATGGCCGCTGAGCCTGCGCGTCCGGAGCCTGTGCTCCACAACGGGAGAGGCCACAGCAGTGAGAGGCCCGCATACCAAAAAAAAAAAAAAAAAGCCTACATAATCCAGTGTCCAGCACGTAATAGGCACTGAACCACAATGGTTCCTGCTCCAACAGCCCACAACTAGTTTATATTTCACAACAATAATTCAAACCACTTACTGAGTCTTTACTGCTTGCCAAGTACCACCCTAAGTATTTTGCATAGATAATCTATTGCATCTTCAAAAATAAAATCCTCTGAAGTACCATCCTTATTCCCCTTTTATATGCCAGTCTCATGCCCCTTAGTAAGCTGCAGAGGTAGAATTCAAACCAGGATCCTCTCGACTTTAAAAATCCTGTTCTTGGGACGTCCCTGGTGGCGCAGTGGTTAAGAATCCTCCTGCCAGTGCCAGGGACACGGGTTTGATCCTGGTCCGGGAAGATCCCACATGCTGCGGAGCAACTAAGCCCATGCGCCACAACTACTGAGCCTGCGCTCTAGAGCCCACAAGCCACCAATACTGAGCCCGCAAGCCACAATTACTGAAGCCCGTGCGCCTAGAGCCCTGCTCTGCAACAAGAGAAGCCACCGCTGTGAGAAGCCCACTCACCGCAACAAAGAGTAGCCCCCGCTCACCGTGACTAGAGAAAGCCCGAGCGCAGCAATGAAGACCCAACTCAGTCAAAAAAAATACCCTGTTCTTTCCTGCACATCTGCTGCTTCCTGTATCCTCACAATATTCATGAAAACTTTTGCCTGTGTGGTCTTTTTAAAGGTTTCTCTCTTAACATTTTCCCTTTCCCATTTATTTATTCATAAACAAGTTTTAGCTTGCTTAAGATAAAAAGTATCAGTGACTTTCCCTATTCTGATTTATCAATACATGATCCACAGCTAAGTACCTCCTGGCACATTAGCAAAGCAGAGATATCCATAGAAATCAAATTGCTCTTTGCCAAACCCCAAGTTTTAGCTTGGTTAAAAAAACAAATTTTTTCATATTTTGGGGGACAAGAAATCTGTATCTTCTTCCTAAGGCAGCATCCACCCTGGCTACAGCCTTCACAAAACCCAGTTTTCATTCATCTATCCTAAGGCACAATACAAATTTTAAAACTTTTATTATTTGTGAGTTAAGCCTCTGCATTCACCTTACACTTTGTTCTCCAAGCCCCAGCTCAAATCCCCCTAGACAGCCTCCCCGTTTCTTTCAGCCCAAGGCCCAATCCCCACATCTTGATGTGTCACAGAGCTCAGAGCCTGTTCTCTGGCACTTCCTTAAAGGGTTTTCTAAGTGTTTCACATATGGACATCTTGTCGACCTAAGAAGCTTATGAATTCCTCAAAGGATGGGATCTTGTCTTCTGTTGATTTTGAAACTCCTAAAGTGCTTAGTACTTTACTTGGCATCAAGTAAATGCCTAGTAGAATGTCCACAGATGTAATTACCCTCTTAAGTACTAAAAGTCACAGGCATACCTCTGTTTTTTCTTTGGAAGTTACCACCAGCCCTATCCGACTGCCCAGGTCAAACCAGAATGATGTATGGTCCAGCAGAGACCAAACTAGAGGTCAGTAAGCCAATCTCCATGACCCAGGTGACCTCCCACCTCATGAAGATCATCCAACCAGTCCAACCCAACCCAGCCCCTCCTTGCCCTGAACTCTTCATTTACAAGGAGGCACAGGCATCAACACTTCCTTCTTCTGATAATAACACTCCCCCATCCAACACTTTGGAAACTGCTCTTCTCCCAACATAACCAATGGTTCTGATCAGGGCCGAGTATCTCATCCCTCTGGCTACAATGATTCGTCCAAGGATAACCATAAAGATGAGCAACCCATCTCTCTGGTCACAATGATTGGTCCAGGGATGACCCAAGCTGGGCCAATGAGACCATTCCCCATAGATTTTTCTAACTGGAACTGGCAGAGAGGAACTCCTCCCTCTCTGAATTTGAGGGTGTAAGCATGAAAATCAGGAGCTGCCTGTTCTCTTTTGGAAGAGAGAAACCACCTGTGTTTAGAGAAAACGAAGGAAAAAAACAGAAGACAGAACTTGAGAATTGACCACGGTCGAGCCCTGGCTGCAGTGATTCCAAAGGCAGCCCCTGCTGCTCTGCTGAAGACTAAGTAATGGGATCCCAGATCTCCCTTTTGCTTAAGTTGGGTTTCTATCAACTTGCACCCAGGGGCTTCCCTGGTGGCACAGTGGTTGAGAATCCGCCTGCCAATGCAGGAGACACGGGTTCAATCCCTGGTCAGGGAAGATCCCACATGCTGCGGAGCAGCTAAGCCCATGCGCCACAACTACTGAGCCTGTACTCTAGAGCCCGTGAGCCACAACTACTGAGCCTGTGTGCCGCAACTAGTGAAGCCCACGCACCTAGAGCCTGTGCTCCACAATGAGGGAAGCTACCGTGATGAGAAGCCCGTGCAACGAAGAGTAGCCCCCGCTTGCTCCAACTAGAGAAAGCCTGTGAGCAGCAACAAAGACCCAACGCAGCCAAAAATAAACAAATAAATTTATTTAAAAAAAAAAAAAAACTTGCACCCAGAGTGTCCTCATAACATATCTACTTCCCAGGAGGGGCACGTAAATTAATTAGTCCAGGAACAAGTATGGATTAGGCTGTCCTGCACAAGTGGGTGCCAAGAACTGAACCATGGATTCCTCTTGAGCAGGGCCTCTGATGGGCACAGGAAGGGTGTTTTCAGGTAGTGCTTCTCAGCCTGCTGTGACCTGGGTCATGGCCTGCAGCATCAAAGGCTCATGACCGAAACCCCTGGGAAAAATGCCCCCTTCTTCCCTGCTGGCTGCAGTAGCTGATGGGCGAAGGGACTCACCAGCCTCCTGGTTGATTGTGTGAGGGAGAGGCCTGCTCTCCCTGCTCTAAGAAGACAGGTAGCACCAGGCGATTCTGCAGCAGAGTCTGCTTTTCCATGTCAAGACGGCAGCAAAACAAAAGCCTAGTATTACCAACCTAGTATGAAAAGCTGAACTGGCAATCAAAGCCTGAGACATCTCCACTACATAGGCAGAGAAATGCCTGGCTGCCTTTTTCCAGGCCACCACCAGGCTCAAATGAGAGAATAGCAGTAACTACAACTTCCTTAGCAGGCGCTATGCACTGAGACTTTACATGCATCCTCTCATTACATTCTCACAGCATGGCCTGGCACAGGCCAGAAAACTCTGGTCGCATTTTAGAAAAGAAACCTTACCCAAAACATAAAACTGCCAAGTTACAGCGCCGGGAGTACAAACCATGTCTATATTAGCAGTGTTTGTGCTTTAACCATCATGTCAGTCCTCCACCTGGAGATAGCACTGTCAGACTTAAGGGGAAAAAACAGAAAACACAGGACACCCAACTACCTTTGAATTTCAGATAAAAAACAAATAATTTTTTAGTTTAAGTATGTCCTATGCAATATTCTGGGTGGACATATATTAAAAGATTATTGGTTATTTGTCTGAAATTCAAATATAACTGGGTATTTTGTACTCTCTTTGGTAACTCTACCTGGAGATCCACTTTATGAATGCACTTGCAAAATGGCAGAGTGCTACACAGAGTAAAATTCTTTGGCTTTTAATCCTAATTCCCATCTAACTGAGGACAGGCACTGTCCTGGGACATTCATATCCACAGCTATAAATCCAGACAAGCACCCAGCCCGAGCAGCTTTCCATGGCCCTTGTGGAAATCAGATAAGCTCTAAGCAGAAAAGACACTTGGATAAAGTTCACTAGGATTCAGAAAAAATATTAACCACCCATATGTCCTCTTCCACCACCCACACACTGCCCTTCCCAACAGCTGGGGGATCTCTTTTTAAGCCTCTTATCCTCCTTTCCCACCCCTTCAATACCTAGATGGCAAGGTCATCCCACTTGCTAAGTTTCTGGCCACTGCATGTCAGTCTTGTCCTAGAGTCTGGGGAATGTTACTGTAGAGATACAGGCCCTACACTCAAGGCATCACACTGTGACTGAAAAGACAGTGTACAATTAAGTGCAGGAGTGTAATGATACAGTTCCCACTCACTGGGCACCTTGTCCTCACCAGGCATTGCGCTAGCTACATTCGCAGAGAGGATCTCATATAATACGCCCAACACCTTGTCCAGAAATCACGAGCATCCTGTCTGAGCAGCTGGAAACCACCAGGAAGCTCCCACCCTGCTGTTAGAGATGCCAGATGAGACACTGGCTTCTTATTTGATGAATAATTAAAATCACCAATCTGAGTATATTAGGATAAGGGGCCCTGCTCTTTTCCATTTCTTACTTTCCTCATACACAATGCCTTAAACTGATTAAGATGTTCATGCCTCAGGGACACTTAGAGTACAAACTGGACTGGGTCCCAAAACATGGCCCCTGTCAGAACACATGTTATGGCCAAAGAATAGCAGAAAATGGCTCCATGATCCCTCCTTTGTGGACAGAGGGAGAAAGACAATGCCTGAGTTTCCTTTCCCTAATAAAGGTCTGTGGTCCTACCAGTCACCTCCTCCCAGATCACTTTCACCCAGACTTTCACTTCTGTCTGGCAAATGGCTGCCCTGCCCTAGGTGACAAATGCCCTTCTATTGTCTCATTATGGATTCCTAATCTCTTCTCATTTTTCTCCATAATTCCAGTTGATAATAGTCATCAACTTTCTCTCACTGTAGAAGAGGACTTCGAGATAATGTAATCCCTTTTATTCATAAGCAGCTGAAGGAGATGATTCAACAAGGGTTTTCCAAAATCTAAGAAAAACAGAGCAGAATCTAACAGGTTCACAGAGGCCACACTACTTCCAACTTCCTTTACCACTTTTTCCAGCTCAGCCCCTGGGTACCCTGGAAGCATTATGCCTAAGCACTTTTAATGCTATCAACACTGCCAGATTTCCTAAGAACAGTTTCTCATCTTTTCCCAATAACTTACTCCCCCTTGCCCCACTTCTCAGCCTGGCCTTGTCCAGGCTTGGCTACAGCCATCTTGATTCACCTCTCACTTAGGGAGTGCAATGGAACTCCTTGTAAGGTGACTTGAAGCCAAGAGACCAGAAAGCAGCCCACCTCAGATGCTGCTTTTGTTGGTTTAGGCTTTGGAAGAATCTAGTTTTATCATCCAGGAAATATGATGTGACACCTTGGATAAATGAATCTGGAAACGAGAAAACAAGATCCTATTGAACTTGCATGTCCTGCTTTTATCATCCTCTCTTCATTTTCTGGAATATAGCATTAATTGCTTCCATACTAAACATTATATCTGCTTTCAATCCCAGAGTCTCCAATGCTTCATAAGGAATGCTCAATGTAAGTTTTTTCTTTGTTTGTTTTCTTTGTTTTGCTTGCTCTTTCAAGGTCTTCATTTTACACCACTAACTTGTGGCTTAGAGGACTGTTTTGTTTCTGCATTATCCTGTCTGGGAGGTTGTTTGTTTGTTGCATTTTATTACTATTTTTAAGAGATCCTAGGATCCTAACTTTGGTTCCAGTATCTGATATTTGACCTCATTCTTAGCTTTTTGCCTCTAATGCTTCCTTTTCATCACCTAGAACATTCCATCTTACTTTGGACCTCTCTGAAATCCCTACCTGTGTCCATAATCCTTCTCAAATCCCCCATTACTCTTCCCTTGGTTGTGAGTTCTTAAATAAAAGGGTCAGTAAAAAAATTTTCCCCTCAAAATGAGATACAGCCAACCAATTCCCCTTCACCACTTTTACAGTGAAACTCAACTTAAAAATCATATAGTTTTTGGAATTTTTCTTTCAGACCTGAGCCCATGCCAGTCACGTCTGTGTTCTTTACAAATGGATGGTTAGTCTTGCCTCACAGTAACTTTTCCTCTCTAATCCTTCCCCCAAAACGTTTTCTCCCTGTCAGCTCACCACTGACTCTCTGCAAATCATCCTGTGATCCCATGTAGAAAAGATATGATACACAAATAAATTGTAGTGTCTTGTGCTTGGGGGTTATAACTGAAAACAGATTTGTAGTCAGAAAAAAATGACGTGTATAGCACAAATATAATATATATATAATGCTACATATATGGTACATATGTCAATAGCCTTAAAACCAGCATGATAATCTGCAAAATGAAACGCAACTTCTGCCCAAACATCCTAAGATCTTTAAAGTGAAACAAGTGTCTCATGGGTGATAAAGGTATTCAAAACCCTAGTTGTATATACTTTATCCATGTGTACAATTACATCCTGTTTAGCACTTTACCTCAATAATCATCTCATATGCTATTACCAGGGCTAACACTTGAGTGCTAACCCAGTGCCAGCACTCTGCTAAGCAGCATACATGCCTTAACTTTTCATTCTCACCAAAACCCCATGAGGTAGCTATTCTTATCATTCCTGTTTTACAGACAAGGAAACCAAGGCTTAAAGGGAATTTGTAACTTGCCAAAGTTCCCATAATTTGGCAAGATGACAGTGAGAATTAGAGCTCAAGCTCATCCACCTCCAGAGCTGGTCGGGGTGACCACCCTCATGTGCTCCTCCTCTTGAAGGGTCCCGAGGAGAGTGACCTTTTAAACCTATACAAGGCTCCGGAGTTTGCGGTCCTCCCACCAGCCTGCTCACCAGGCGACTAATCAGTCAGCAGTGCTGGAGTAGGTCAAGCTTTGCTCCCCATCTTTTATGGAGTATAAAGATGATTAATTGCTTACACAGAAATTGATCTAACCACTATTTTATGAAAAATGCAGGATTTCCGTAACTCTAAAGGAACTTCTCAAAGAAATTTGAATTAGGGAACAAAGTAATTTAATTTTTCCATCCCATTTTTAGCTACTGATTAATGTAGAGTCCTGAGTGTTGGAAAGACTTAGGGAGATCAATAAGAATATGAACCCTTATGGAAAGGTTTGCTATGAGAAAGAATTGTAGCTCAGGGTCTTCGATGGAAAATAGCCAAAGGTTAGAGTCCACGGACACCGGTGCTATGGGCAGGGAGTGGGGCGGGGGACAAACTCTCATGCTACTGTGACTTTTAACATTTCTTCTGAACCCAAGCTCTCTCCTGGTCAAGGAGATAGTAATCCGCTCCCGTAACATGTTGAGATCAGGAGGGAGAGGCAACAGTAGGGCTGGCAACCGCAGCCAGGCGACAATATCGGGTATAAATGGCGCCCTCCCTCATCACCCTCACAGCCCAGCAGACTACCCCCAGCTCTGTCCTATTAAGAAGAACACCCCTTGTCTCTCAGGCTGCAGTTGGTCAGGATTAACCCCTCCCACCCCCTCACCCCACACCCCAGCATTCCCCCTCCTTCCAACAGTCCTTTGGACAGACATGACTGACAAGAGTACCACAGGCAATGATGTCACAAAGAGAGGGGGCAGTGTGCCCTGTTAGACCATCTTTCACTCCAGTGGACTCGCCTTCACAGACAAATTGATTTGCAAAGGTTCAGGCTGCCAGCCTGGGCTGCTTTGCATACAGAACGCTCCCTGGTGACACAATAAAAAGTGGCCAGGCTAACAGAGGAGCACAGCAGGGTCTGGCCAGTTCAAAGTCCAAACTCCACACCCCCTCACCTCAGTCTGGTTTGAAAGGTCACTGTGTGTCTGGGAAAATAGTCGCAGGATACAATCCTTTATTAAAGGTCACTATTTTTCAACAGCACTTAACACACACTTACACACAAATTGAGACTGGAGAGGGGAAAAAAAACAACTGGGGGCTGCATCGTATTGTATATTGTGCTTGCAAGATTTATGTCTTGTGGTCACCAGCAATAAATACACACTGCTTCAGTATTAAAGTTCACATTAATCCACTGATCCTCCCTCCCCTGGAAATCAGCCTCTTCTTTGCCAGGAAGATAGGGGCAACCAAGACTTTTGTCCATCCCTTTTGTTCCTTCCCCATCTTTTCCTTCCCTTGTTGCAAGATTTTAGTTTAGTTTTTGGTTTTTTGTTTTTAATTATGGGTGGGTGTTCTTATTATCACTGATGTACACTCATAGAGCTTTAGTCCTGGTAGTTCCCTCTCTTGCACTGTGCAGGATGTGTGCCTAGCATTTGAATCCAAGACCATGTGTACTCATCATGCCTGACACTCAAGTGTGCGTCTGTGGATCTGTATGTGTCCCAGACCTGGAGAGGCAAAAGTCAAGTTCTTTTCTGTGCTCCTTGTGAAAATCCAGGGGAGCACTGTAGCTAAACCAGTGGCCATAAAGCCATCAGGGAGACTGCCAGCCCTGCCTTTTCATTATGTTGTATATTTTATTTGAGTAAATACTTCCGATACAAGCAAAAATAGCAACTGTATTTTCCTCCAGTAACAGACAGCTCATGTTTGGATCCCAAAGAATGTTAACAATAGCAATCCCTGCATTCATAACAAAAGAGATTATCAAAGAAGTCAGCCTGAGCTGTTAGATTAATTTAGGCAAGAATTGCAAAAGGAAATATTTAGAGGAAATTCTATGAATTTCAAATAGCCAGCAAAATATATAATGTTGAGGATTCCACTCTGCTCTGTAGCACATTTTTTGCAAAGCTCTTGCTAGTGATAGATTTCTGAGCTATCAAAAGCACATTAATTTTTTCTGATTAAAACAGCTGTGAAAATATACAAGTGTAACTGTGAAAAATCCGGGGCTTATTGTAATACTTTAAGCAAAACAAGGATAACGGATTTTTAAATACGGACTTGCCAAAAGTAAAATATCTAACACGGGAGAACTAATTCCGCGTGTGCTTCTAATATTTTGGCATAAATACTCTAATCCTCTTGTCCATCCCGTTGGCACCTCGTCTACAGTTGACTTGTTAAGGGCAAGTTCCTTTGTAATGTCGTCAGCACCTCTCCGTAGTTATTGACTGTGCTCTCATTAAAACGGCAAGATCACAAAAACGGCAGAAGTGAGAAGAGGTGGGAAGGAAGCCCACACCTCACTACAAAGGTATTCAGTAAGGCAAAAAAACCTAAAGGCGAAAATGATAGAACATGACAGAAGTGAAACTGTCTGACAAGGAGGAGGGAGAAGGGAGGGAGAGGGAGGAAAAGGGACAGGAGGAGAGAGGAAGGAGGAGGACCGGGATGAGAAGGGGGAGCCTTCTGGAGGCGGGGCTGGAGTTCAGTGACTCTCTTTCCATGTTTCTGTTTATTTATAAAAATACAAGGGATCACAAAGACCAAGTTCGAGTTGCTTACCATGTTCACCCAGAGTTATGCAGTGATACAGTCCACGAATGGTGTACACACACACACAAACTCACAGTCACACACAACTTATCTTCTTATTATTTAAAAATAAATCCTTTGGGGAGGAAGATGTCAACTTCTGTTGCTCATACCCCTGATTTGGGCTTGGCTGGTAATGATGTTACTGTGTACCTAGACTCTTCATTCCCTGATCGACTGCCTCAAAAGGGGTGACCTCATGAATAAAGTCATTGTATGATTCAAAAGCATGGGGGAGACGCGCCTAACTACAACAAGATGCCTTTTGGGAACCACCCAAAATTCAGCGCCCCCAACTCTGAAGACAGCATAAAGACTGAGAAGAAAAGAGAAAAGAAAGGAGCAAAGAAACTCTCTTTCCTCTCCCCCCTCGGCTGCAGGCTGGAAACAAGGCTGTGCTATGTGCTGCACTGACCCTCTGCAGGCTCCCATTCAGACAGAAGTGTTGGGATCGGGGCCCCCTGTTGGACAGTGAGGTGGTGGCCAAGTGTTCCCCGTGGCCGCGTAGAGCGCCTGCCTCTGAGAGCATGACACAACTGCCGCCGCCTCTCAAAGCCCTTCGGAGGGCTCTGTAAGGAGAGCCGCCTGGGATTCCAACCCACAGAGCCCCCAGCACGTTCAAAGGCAGCACGTTAATGCATAAAATGCCTGGATTTGGCCGAGGTATTGCATCTGTCTCCACAAATGCTGCTTTTAGGACAGCAAAGGAGGCAGCGTCAGATTCTGAGGCGGGTTGGGAACGGCTGAACTGGGATGGCCCTTCTCTCCCCTCCTCTTGACTCGCTCTCCCTCCAGCCTCCACCCTGCCCCCTCCCCAGCCAGGTGATTAATTCCAAGCTCCAAGACAGTCTCTAAAGGGATGCACGTTCGTTCGTTTGTTCGCTGCAGTGACACCCAGTGCTAGAGGAGAGACGAACAAGCAGAGGCTTCTCTGCTGCCAGCTGTGGCCAGAAGCCTGCAAGTCTCCTCTGGCCAGGCTGAGCGTGTCCTGTTCCCCGGGCATCTGGGCAATCTGACCCAACCCGGGTGGGGTGCTAAGGGCCACGGTCTTAGATTTGATGATGCCCTGCATCCCAGGAGGGTTCCCGGTGCTTTTTGCCCAGTACAATGGTGCCCTCAAGCCCTGGCCTCTTCCTCTACACCCTGATTCTCCTGTCCAGGACCACTCCACCCACACTCATATCTGTGCTCGATCCCACCCTCCCCTCCCCATCCCAGGAAACCTGTGGTCAGGTATCCATGCGTACCACCCATCCAAGTACCTTCCAGGCAAATATCACCTCTCACTGTAAGAAATGGACTTTTCCATGCACTACAAGTCCCTGTGATTGTCCTTCCTGATGGACAGAGTCTGGCTCACACAAAGACCTCCCACAGCACAGTGGACCCTCAGGCTGAAAAACTACCATAATTTTTCTCCAAGGCTCATTGGTTTGGGACATTTTCGTTTTTCGTTTTTGCAGGATCCAGTATTTTCTCATCTTTTTATCATTAAAGCCTATGATGATTATGTGTGAATGTGTGCATGAGTATGTGTGTTTGTGCAAATCACACCGAGGGAAATAGTGATGCAGTCATCCTTTGGTCAAAGGGGGTGGGGGGTGGGGTGTCTCAGTTGCTCACAGATTTTGAAGACACAGGCATCCAGAAGGTTTTGGGTCAGTGTGTCAAGACTATCAGCTCCATGTGGGCAGGGACTTTGGTCTGTATACTGCTTTAGCCCCAGCACCTAGAACAATGCTGGCTGTCACTTCATGCTCAATAAACATTTATTGAAAAGTTTTATATGCTGAAGAATGCAAGCATGTGTCTCAGTGGTTTCTGGCATTTCTTTTCGTTTTCACAGATTAAAAGAAAAATTGCCTGGGCAGGAGATCGACACCATCCTTTTTGCTTATTGAGCCTTTCTTTTGTGGTCCCTCAAGGGGAAGAAGACAAGGCAAATACATGCATGTATCTGGGCATTCACACATGTGTGTGCGGGTGTGTGCAGGTCTGTTGGGGGCGGGTAGCATATAGCATATAATAGGTGGTTTTTTCCCCTTTGTTATGTCTGGTCCAATCCCTCTGCTTCTTTGCTGCCCAGGTCATGCACCTGAGCTCTGTTATAATAGCAGTTACAATGGTTTTGACAGCCTTATGAGTATAGTTCGGAAAACAGCTGTCACGGAAATTAGCAAGTTTTGCCAACAGCTCAGCTCTGAGGTGATGGGAGCCCAGGCCGGGACAGGAGGAGTTAACCGAGATGAGTGAGGTGTTTTGCAAAGTCCCAAATCCCTAAACTCCCACAAAGATCTTTTTTTTTTTTTTTTTTTTTTTTTTTTTTTTTCTGTACGCGGGCCTCTCACTGCTGTGGCCTCTCCCATTGTGGAGCACAGGCTCCGGACGTGCAGGCTCAGCGGCCATGGCTCACGGGCCCAGCCGCTCCGCGGCATGTGGGATCCCCCCAGACCGGGGCACGAACCCGTGTCCCCTGCATCGGCAGGCGGACTCTCAACCACTGCGCCACCAGGGAAGCCCCCACAAAGATCTTTGATGGCTGTGATCAATAGATTCTCAGACCACAGTGACATAACCTTGTTGTGGCTCGGCAAGGGTACAGTGGCTAAAAAGGCGTGGAAAGGTGGAAAGGTGGGAGGAGCAGGGAGAGAGCGTGAACAGAAGGGGATGAAGATCTCATAGGCCCTACCCTGCACCCCCAGCACCTCCTTCCCACACCCACCCCTTCTTCAACAGGCATCACACAGCAAGTGACTGGTAATGGTTCTTTGGCCTTGTACAGCTTTTAAAATCCTTCAGCTGAAGCATCTCAGCTCCAGTCGCCAGCAAAGCTTGAGCACCCTTGAGACCCTGGTGCAGATAATCATCATCCACTCAGTGACAAGAAGCTGAGCGCCGCTTCGGTACCAAGGAGACCGAATGTGGCAGGGCACCAAGGTGCCATCTCAGACGCATCCAAGCAGCCGCCATGGCGGCAGCCGCAGCACGCAGGGAGGTGTGTGTGTGCAAGTTGTTGTTTTTTCCCCCTTCTCTTCTTCTTCTTCATCTTCTTCTCCCTCTTTCCTCTCAGCCTCCTCAGAGAATCCTTTCTCAAGAGGGATGCTGTTAACGCAGCAGCTCTTAGCAGCCTTCCCGTTACCCAGAGCCTGCTGGACCAAATTGAATCCTGTAGTCAATACTGTTAGAAAGGAAAATGACACTAATTTGTGTAAAAGTGTAATCAAAAGGCAGTTGGGTGATTTTTCTTGCTTTCATAGAAATGTGGGTTTGAGTTTATGATTATATAAAAGAGAGCCAGCCGGTCAGCAGCTTCCTGCCTTCCTTCCAGCACTTCCCAAGCACTCTTTTTGCCGTGTGACAGCATTATAGTTAATGGTGTTGCATTATGTATACAATACACTGTGGATGGTACAGCTGGCTGGGATGGTCCTGCAGACCGGGGTGCTGATGGGTATTTACTCACCAGCTGAAAGGACGAAGAGAGAATATCTAGAAATAAAGGAAGAGCCATCCCTAATACACACAGAACTCAAACCCCCGGCAGCTTGGAACAGCCGGTGAATTTCCAGATCGCAAATGTCCCTGCGTTTATATTCCCTTTTCCACCTCAAGCCTTTGGCTCACATTTTCCATTCACAGAGCTCCCTGGCAAACTGAAGATGGTCTAAACAAGGAATACCACATCCCTTGCACGTATTAAAAATAGCTCTCCAAACAGCCCAAAATATTTTCATTCCATTGTCAACTTTCCATCTCACACCTTAACAAGGGGCAGTCCTCAGAGAGGGACAGCTCCGAGCAATTATCCTTTGCATGTATGACTTCAAGGCCAAGTCACCAGGCCTCAATCCCCTGCCCAGAAGCAGGTCAATTTTCCCATTAAGCAGTTGTACAAAGGAGACGCAGACACTGGAGGTCTGTGGAACGGAAGACACTGTTCCATTCCCGACGCCGTGAGGACAGAGGTGGGCAGTGCATATGCAGCGTTGCAATCCCCCAGGGGCGCATGAACGTTAGGCACTGACCACTACACTGGAAGAGGTCACAGTAATGAAGCCTGGGGCCTGGGAGAGTGGAAAAGGAAACCATCTTTGCCCTGAAAGTACGGAAAGTTTGCCAGGAACCGGAGCAGAGGATTTTAGGATCCCCGAGAGCCTGACGAAATAAAGCTACATCTTTAAAGAGTTATTTAAGGGATTGGCCTTACTCAGGGGGCACCGAGGAGGTGGGAGCCTGCATGTGAAACTCCAGAGACAGCAGGGACAGTCTTAGGGCCTCTCCTTCCCCAGTCATGCCCCCCAACACCCCAACAAGGAAGAGCTGTCCCTATGTGCTGACCAAAATTTGAATTCACTTAGTTGATTCATTCATTCAATAAGATGTACTGTTCACCTACTATATCCCAGGCACTGTGCTAGGTCTTGGGGATACAACCGTGAACCATACTGACAAAAATATCTGTCCCCATGGAACTTACATTCTATCCCTCCACGAAGGATGAAGCCTTTCAAATGACAATGAGAGATGCAAACAGTCTGGGGAAAGATAACTAAGACATAAATGACCAAGGTCTGTGTTTTCTATAGGATTTTTAGTGAGGGAGGGAAAAGGAGCATAGCACCAAGTTGAGAGGGAAGAAGGAAGTGAGGGACGAAAATTCAAAAGCCTAAGGCACCGAGGCAAGATTCACCCACTTTGCAATTCTGCTGAGGTTAGTGCTGGTAATGAAGAGGTGATCACGCAAATACCCCTAGCATTAAATGCCAAGATTCTGAGTTACTGTTATATTTATAAGAGACAAGAAACTGGCAAAAATCTCTGCTCAGCTGTCAGTAAGCCTGGGTTCCAGAACCAGGTCTAAATGCAAAACTCCAGGGCCCCCCAATATTTGGACCAGTAGAGAAACTCCCCCTGATCTCTGTCTAGGCAACTGGCCTCCTCTTTCTTCCCCAGGGCTTCCCACAAATCTCTGTAATGCCAGGAGCCCAAACAGGTCAACCAGCACCCTGTTCACTGGAAAGCATCCAGCAATTTGTAAAACAAAAATTCTTTCCCTAAAATTCTGGTGTGCTGTTCAAACTTATTAAAAAACTTGACCCCTTGGGCCTCCCTGGTGGCGCAAGCGGTTGAGAGTCCGCCTGCCGATGCAGGGGATACGGGTTCGTGCCCCGGTCTGGGAGGATCCCATATGCCGCGGAGCGGCTGGGCCCGTGAGCCATGGCCGCTGGGCCTGCGCGTCCGGAGCCTGCGCGTCCAGAGCCTGTGCTCCGCAACGGGGGAGGCCACAACAGTGAGAGGCCCGCATACCGCAAAAAAAAAAAAAACTTGACCTCCATCCTCAACCACTGCAGCACCCAAGAAAGCCACAGATTTCACTCAAACCACATGTCATGCTTTCCCCTGGCCTTCAGAATCAGAGTCCCTGAGTCACAGAAAAGCTGCCTTGCGTCTGAATCATCCTGGAGCTTCTGGCCAGCGGCCTCCCTGCCATCGTGCTATTTCTAGCCCTGACAGAGTCACAATTTTTTTTCTCTGCCCTGATTCCTTTGACCTGCATCATGATATAAACTTTAGCACTGCCCCCGCTACAGAAAGCCTCACTCTTTTCCTCAGTAACTGGCATTATTGCCAATTTTCTTCTCTCATAAGAAGAAAAAAAAAGCTTTCAAGTTACTTCACAGGAATTAAGAAATTAAATAGCATCCACCAAATAAATGGCGCGCACACATACGCACGCGCGCGCGCGCACACACACACACAAACACACACACTCACATGCAACCATCCCAAAACTATTGGCCTGAAAACTTGGCTATCCCACAAATGCTCCTTTCGACATAACTGCGTAAAAAGAGGTCAGGTCTCGGTCTGCAGCCTGAGCTCAGTCTGTGGTCTGCCCAGGGTCACTAAAATAAAAGATCATCCAGAGGGCTGAAAGAACTAAAGTTACTCAGCGTGCACGCTGCCTAGGGGTGCCGAAACAAGGGTGAAAATACAACTCGGTATGTGATGGCTGTGTGGGATGTGAGATCGTGGCTGGCTGAGGGTGCTGAATGGCTCACTGATATATTGGTACAGTTTGGCTCTGCAAAGAATCTAGCTGAAGAGAAAGACCCAAATACACAGAGAGAGAGAGAGAGAAAAGGAGAGAGACCTAGAAGGAGACCAAGTGATCGAAGGAGACAGGATGAGTGACAAGGAGACAAAGAGGCAGGGAAGACAAAGGAGGTGCCCTCCTCTCCTCCATGTTCCCAGAGATTAGAAGTGAAACCACAATGAATAAATCACTATCATGGTTGGTGATGATGGAAACTTCTTTTTCCTTGAGGGGAGGGAAAGCAGACGATGTCTTCTCTCTATCCAATTTTTTAACAGTCTGCAGGAAGCTGGGGAGAAAATGTAGACCAAGGAAAACAATAACAGCAACAGCTGGAAGAAAAGACAGTGACTGGACTAAGAACTGAGTGTGCAAGTTCCTGTGGCCATCAAATTGTTGTGGTTTTATGACTCTGATTTCTCCCTGCCAATAATTTTTTCTTTTCTCCCCCCAGACTTGTTCCCTTAGGCCTCGCTTTACTGAACCTCAGACAATAGTGACCTCAGCATAGAGACATATATCCAGGCAGCCTCAGCCTGAGGCTGGAGACCAGGACACAAAGGGCAAAGGTTTGACCCTAAGAAAAATTTCTCAGGGGGTCGGATCACACTGCCTGGCCGGAGGGATTTTTTTTCCCCTGATATTGTTTTCTCTCTTCAAGTGACTGATTTTCCCAGCCAAATCTTTAACTCCCTTGCAAGAGGAGTGATGTTTGCGTCTCTTCGGGGTTTGGGTGTAGATGTCTGCCTCCTGCCATTTCCCATCAAGGCCATCACTTTTTTTTAAGCTGCGGCATCTCCAAGTCTCAGCTTGATGATACGGGCAATGCAGCCAGGGCTGGACTGCACCAGCTCCCACCTCCCTGGAACCTCCCACCTCCCACCCCTCTCCCTGACCACTGCCTCAGGGGGCCCAGCATCTCTCAAAACTGCTGGGTTATGCATGGCCAATGGGAAGACATTTGTTAGTTGCAAGTGTTCAAATTAACACTTACTCTTGTCTCAAGGTCTGCAGGGAAAACCAAGTCTGACTACTAATTACAGCTTTGGGGGGTGAAAATAAACAGCAGTGTGGCAAGTTGAGGCCTTGGTGCAGAAGAGAACTGTTTTCATTTGGTTGCAGCATTTTGACAGTTGAGGCCCAAGAGCTAGAGAGGGGATCCTGGGGCAGAAAGCCAACTTATCCTGCTCAGGAGAAGTGCAATGTCTTCAGGCCTCACCATTGTACCCTGGGCCTCAGAGCTCCAGGGCAGCATCATTCATCTTTGTTGGCTTTTTGAGAGTGGCAGAGATGGGGAGGAAGTTGTCCCGGGGTCAGTGGAAGACACAAGGGCACTATCATGGTGGACCAACACAGCTGGTCCCTTTCTGCCCTCTGAGCTCAAAATTCTCTCCACTGCCCCAGACCTAACAGAAGTTCCCAGCCTTGCCACTACCACCTATAAAGAGTTTTCTGGCTACTCCAGCTCTTGCAATCTGTTGCCCTTCATTTCTTTGAAGCAATTTTTTTCACCACTCTTTTTTGCCCATGTAATTACCTTGTAGAGTTGGCTCACTTTTAGTTATAATGCTCAGTCCTAATGATATTGTATAATCTGGGAAATATTATCTCTAGTCTTGGGAAATTCTCAGCCATTATACCCTCAAATATTGCTTCTGCATTTTTTCCTCTCTTTTCTCCTCCTGGGACTCCTATTAAACATATGTTGGGGCCTTTTGATCTGTTCTTCAGATCTCTTAACTTTTTTTCATGTTTTTCATTTAATTAGGTCTTTATGCCACATTTTGGGACATTTCCTCAGCTCAGACTTACAGTTTCATATTCATTTTTTTTTGCTGTATGCAATATGTTATCTGGCCTATTGTGTGGGGGTTAAAATATACCAGAAAATTCTTTAATAGCTTTTGCTCCAAGAGGTGGAGTCTAACTCCTCTCCCCTTGAGTTAGGGTTAGTTTTAATGACTTTCATCCAATGAATAGAATATGGTGGAAGTGACAATGTTCAATTCCAAGACTTGGTCATAAAAAACATTGTGGTTTCCTTCCTCTATGCTCTCTCTCACTTGCTCTAGGGCAAGCCAGCTGCCATGTCATGAGGACACATCATAGTGCACTATGGAGAGGCCCACATGGGGAGGAACTGAGGTGGTCTGCTAACAGACCCATGAAAGAGCCATCTTTCCTCCAGCTTCAGTCAAGTCTTCAGATGACTGCAGATCTGGCTGACATTCTCACTACCTCATGAGAGACCTTGAAAAACTAGCCAGCTAAGCAATTCCTGAATTCCTGACACAAAGAAACTGTGAGATAAAAAATGTTCATTGTTTTTAAGCTACTAAGTTTTGACATGATTTGTTAACTAATCTACCCATAGACTCAATTTTTTTTATTCTAGTAACTATTTCTTCATCCCTGAAGTTTCTAATTTTTCCATAACCACCTGTTCTTGTTTCATTCCCTTCTGTTTTTATTTCATTTCTTTGCCCTCCCTTATCTTTGAAAACGTTTAAATTATTTATTAAAAAAATTTTTTTTGATTGCTCTATTACCTCCTTTCTTTGAATGTTGATTCATCCATTTGCTGAGTTTGTTATTTGTCTTTCATGGTGCTGACTTCCTGGGCACTGTGTAATTTTTATTTGTGAAATTATCTTTTATGAAAATTTCTTTCTATCAATATCCAGAAAACCCAGGGCAGTCTTAAGGAGGAATTGATAATTAGACTCAGGTATCTCAGCTCAAAGTAATATGCTTACTAACCATGGCCCTGAGTATACAGCAAGTTCCCAAGGTCCTGTCATGCTGGATTGTGCTTCTGAGGAGCTTAGCCACAACCCTAGGCAGGAAAGCAGGGTTTTTCTGCTGCCTCCCTCCCACATTTAATAGGGAGAGCCTGATCCTAGGCCTTAGCTTTATGTAGGCTGTATAACTCAAGCCTCTGGCTTTCAGAGTAACAGGGTCCCAGCCTGAGCCTATTGATTAATCAGTCCCATTCCCAGTCCCCACAAGCCTAACAGCTAAGTCCTCCTTCAGTGTGGCCCATGTATTAAATTATTTTATGGAAACCTCTGCATTTATGACTGCTGGAAATTTCCTCTCTTGATTTAAGCATTGACTGGGTACTCGTTAAATTTTTTCCCCATCATTTGTAAGTGTTTAAGGTAGAAAGAGGAAGCTTCAGCCAGTGGCCAATATATTTGCCCTGCACCAGAAGTCTTATTTGCTAACCTTCCACATTTATTTTTCCTCTCTCCCTTGTCATACCTTAAGCTTCTAAAAGGTAGGGACAGGATCATGTCCCTTTTTTACTTCTCCTCATTGGAAGAGCAGAATACCTTCAACATGGGAGCTGCTCTATAAATATTTGATTGACTGACAGGTGAGGGGATGATGTGATGAGGAGGTTTGGAAGGAAAAGGAAACAAAACTTCTCCCATATTTCATTAGGACATCTGACCCTTGGATGTGGAATCCTGCTAAGAAGGTGGTTCTTAGCTTTTTCTGGATCATGGACACTTTTAAAACCTAATTAGACTCTCTCTGCAGAAAAAAAAATAAAAATAAAAATAAAATATATATATATATATATATATATATGTAACACACAAATACAAAATTCTACATTCTGTTTCAGAGATCTAAGTAATTTAAAAAGTTAATTCCAAAGTATAAAAATGTTTCTTGTGTCCCTTAACAAAATTTCTTTTGGTGTTCTGAGTTACTTTTTTTTCTTGCCACTTACCAAATATCTTTTTTTTTTCTTTAATCATTAGAAATCACCCTGTCCAGTGACCTCTCTTGACAGACATGGAAACTGAGGCCCTGAGAGCCTATGTGACTTACCAGAGCAAATCATGGTCTGACCTCTGGCTAGATACATCTCTAAGAACAGCTATTTTCCACTATCTAGACTGCTTCTCCACGTAACTTTGGGACTAGGTACACTCCTACTTGGTCGCACCACAGAAAAGTTAGATCTAATTCTGTCAGTAATGATACTAATTTTTTCCTAATATGTTTACCCTCCTTTACAAATATCCCCTTGTACCTGGCCTTTTTCTGTAAGTCACTAAAGTTAACTGGTACATCTGAAAATGGTACTTACAATCTCAGATCCCTTAGCCAATTGAATCTCAGCCCCCTTAGCCAACTGAACTTGTCATGCTCCCATCTGTCATTCAAGGTCAATTCAGCCAACATTTATTGATGTCTGGTATTTACCAGAAACTGCTCTCAACACTAAAAATACAGAAATGACCCAGGGCACACTGGGCTCATTGGCTAATGGAATGATGGACATGTGGGCATGTAACTATAAAAAAATGTACATAGTGAACTAGGGATATGTATAAAGTGGATACCCTTCTAATAAAGAAAATTATAATTAATTTGAAAAAGTAGAAATTGTTTAAACCACATCCTCAATTCACCATAGAACAAATCTAGAAATTATTAACAAAAGTGATAATCCCCTACCAAAATACCCTTAGCTCCTTGAATTTTTAAAAATTCACTCATAAATAATTTCAGTTAAAGAAGGAGAAAAAGTATAGCTCAGGACTATACAGAAAATTATAAACATGAACTTAGGAGATGCTCTCAAATCTACAGTTAGAGGGCAAATATATAGCCTTAAATGTTTTCATCAGTAATTTGTAAAAGGATAAAAATACATAAACTAAAATTTCAAATCAAATGACTTAGAAAAAGTAAAGAAGAAATGATTAACAGAAATTAATGTATTAGAAAAGAGTTGGTCTTATATATAAATTTAAGAGAAAAATATAAATATTCAAAATTAGGAGTAAAAAAGTGTATAATCCACCAACATGAAAATACTTTTACTTATATAAGAATCTCATGTGCCACAGTATAACAAATAAAAAATAAAATCTCTGTAAAATAGATAACTTTCTAAGAAAATGCAGATTATAAAAACTGTATCCAAAAGAAGTAGGGAACTTAAACAAATAAATGCCATGGAAGAAATTGGAAAAGTTTGCCAAGGGATTAGACCCAGATGGCTTTATGGGCAAATTCTTTCAAACTTTCAAGAAATTGACTATTCTATTGCTATATAAAATGTTCCAGACCATATAATTTTTTGAAATCTCCCTTGTTTATTTTGTGAAGTTAGCCTAATGCCAATACAAAAATCTGACAAAGACAAAAGCAGCACAATAAACATTCTAACAAAACTCTGGCCAATCTCATATTAGTAGAAGTAAAAAGATCAAAACACTTCAAGGAGGGTTAAGTACGCTCATTATTCCCACTGTAGTTAAATTTTTTTTTCTAGACGTTTAGCCAATGCAGTAAGACAAGAAGAAATAAGAAATGTAAACATTGAAAAGGAGACCAAATTAGCATTATTTGCATAACTGATAGTCACCATCCACAAAACTCAAGGTAGTAAACCATTGAAACAAATTACCCAGTAAACTAGACAATTACAAAATAAATATATACATAACAGTAGCTTCTTAAAATAGCAGCAATAACTACCCAGCAAACATAAAGGGTAAAAGCTTCCATTTCTAATAGCAACAAAACTATAAAGTAACTTGGAATAAATTTAACAAAAATGTGCAGGATCTTTATAAAGTTAATGACATGCTTCACAAAGATCTATAAAGAATAGAAAGAGTGTTATATAGTGTATCTGAAAGGTGAGACTTAATATTGGAAAGCTGTAAATTCTCCCCAAGTTAATGGACTTTTACTCAAAATAACAGTGAGAATTTAGGGAATCTAAAAAAAATGGTTTTGAATTTCAAAAACTGTTTTGAAAAAATCAAGAATAATGACAAGCTGAACTTCAGCTGCCAAAACAAATTATAAATCTAGTAAATAAAACAATGCAGGACAGAACAGTAAGCACCAAAACAGGACCAACCAGATAAAAACTTAGTCTAGGAAATGTGTGCCATTTCAAATGAACAGGAAAGATAAAAATTTTAAGAATGGTTTCTAGGACTACTGGGCAACTATTTGAAATAAAATGTAAAATTCAATCCTTACATTATATGGCATGTCAAAACTCCAAATGGATTTTTAATGTTCAAAAAATAAAATAAAATGTTCAAAAAATAATGAAAGAACAAAAATGTAGATGAATATCAATCTGATGGTGGGTACGGAAAACTTTTCTATGAATAAAATTAAGGAGGGAGGGAGGAGGAAGGAAGGGAGGAAATATTAACAGATTTAACTACTTGAAAATTACTTCTAAAAATCAAAATGACATAAACATTGAAGGCAAATACTAACTTGATAAAAACATCTGCAACATGAAACAGATAAAGAATTACTATTCTTACAATCAGTTCTTGCAATCCATAAGAAAAATCAAAATATTGTTAAAAGTGAGCAAATGAGATGGACAAGTAATTCAAAAAAGGAAAAATGCAGATTACATACAAGTATTTTAAATGTTTAGCTTCAATAATAACCAAATAAATTCAAATTAAAACAAAGCACCACATTTCATTTAATTTCAAAAACTGAAATATCCAAGGCTGGTGAGGATATAGGGTAATGACTTTTTTATATATTTTGTTAGCAGAATTGTATATTAATGCACTTCTGAGAAGCAATTTAGTAATATGTATAAAAAACTATACCAATATTTACTGTGTTGACCCAGGATTTCCACCTCTTGAATTTTACCCTAAGAAAATGATCAAAGTTACTTACAGAGATATGCATACAAGAATATTCTTTGCAGTATTACTTCAATAGAGGAGTTTGAATCCTCCAAAATACATAATCAGTCCCTGATTAAATGACTTACAGCATATCCACAGGCAAAATGATTAAAATTTTACCTATAGATTATCTAATGACACAAGAAAATGTCCAAGATACATTGCTAAGGAAAATGTTACAAAACAGTATGCAGAATATAACCATAATGGTGCTTTAAAATTTTAATCATGAAATGTGTTATTTAATATCTGTCTTGTTCATTCTCACACTACTAGAATGTTCTCACCCCTGGCTACATGTGAAAATAGTCTGGAACACTTTTTATAAAATACCCCTGCCTGGGTTCCACCCCCAAAAAATAAAACAGAATTTCTGTGGATGTTGGTTTTTTGGGTTTTTTTTAACTTCTTCGACTGATTCTAATGTGCAGCCAGTGTTAAAAACTACTGCTGTGTAGAGCAGTGATTCTCAACCTGGGCAATTCTTCCCCCAGGGGACATTTGGCAATATCTTGAGATGATTTTTAGTTATCATCCCAACCTGGAATGAAGGATGCTACTGATGTCTAGTGGGTGGGGGCCAGGTTTTATGGGTGGAATTTGTCCCTCCAAAATCATGTTACAGACACAAACCCCAGTATCTCAGAATGTAACTGTACTCAGAGATAAGGTCATCAATGAAAGGATATTAAAATGAGGCCTTTAGGGTAGGCCTAAATCCAATATGACTGATATCCTTACAAGAAGAGAGACACCAGGAATGCAAATGCACAGAGAAAAGGCCATGTGAGAATACAGGGAGAAGGTGGCCATCTCCAAGCCAAGGAGAGAAGCCTCAGGAGAAACCAACCCCCCGACACCTTGTTTATGGACTTCCATCCTCCAGAACTGTGAGAAAATAGACTTCTACTGCACAATTCTCCCACTCTGATATTCTGTTATGGCAGCACTAGAGAACAGGGATGCTGCTAGATATCAAACAATGCACAGGACATTCTGCACAACAAAGAATTATCTGACTCCCACATGTCAATAGTGCCAAGGTTGAGAAACTCTGCTCTAGAACCTAGCTCGGTGCCAAGTGTAGATAATCAATAAATATCTTCTTGAGTGAGATAGTTAATAGGTGAAAATCAGTAGGACTTCTTCACCAGTTGAGTGGGAAGAGAGAGCCACAGAGAAGAGCAAAGAATGGTCATCAGATTTCTGTTTGGGCCAACTAGGTGAGTGGGGAAGGCAGAGTTCAGCGAGATGGAAAGGATGGAGTGGGGAATCAGGTGGAAGCTGAGGTGGGCACCCAGTGGAGGTGTTCAGTGGCCAGTCAGAAATAGGCTTCTGGAAATAAAACAAGGCATCACCAGTGTACAGAGAGAGGTTCAGCTGCTGTGAGGAGATAAGACTGCCCCAGAGGAGCATCTAGAATGAGAAAAGTACCAACGATGGAACCTTGAAGATCAGTAAAATTTAAAGGGCAGGGAGAGGAAAAAGGAGCCTGCCCATCAGATAAAGGAAGAAGAAAGAGGCCAGTTAAAAACCTTCATCTAGAGAGCAGACAGCAGAAGCAAGAAGAACTACAATCCTGCAGCCTGTGGAACAAAAACCACATTCACAGAAAGATAGACAAGATGAAAAGGCAGAGGGCTATGTACCAGATAAAGGAAAAAGATAAAACCCCAGAAAAACAAGTAAATGAAGTGGAGATAGGCAACCTTCCAGAAAACGAATTCAGAATAATGATAGTGAAGATGATCCAGGACCTCGGAAAAAGAATGGAGGCAAAGATCAAGAAGATGCAAGAAATGTTTAACAAAGACCTAGAAGAATTAAAGAACAAACAAACAGAGATGAACAATACAATAACTGAAATGAAAACTACACTAGAAGGAATTAAGAGCAGAATAACTGAGGCAGAAGAACAGATAAAGTGACCTGGAAGATAGAATGGTGGAATTCACTGCTGCGGAACAGAATAAAGAAAAAAGAATGAAAAGAAATGAAGACAGCCTAAGAGACCACTGGGACAACATTAAACTCAACATCATTCAGATTACAGGGGTCCCAGAAGAAGAGAGAGAGGAAGGACCAGAGAAAATATTTGAAGAGATTATAGTCGAAAACTTCCCTAACATGGGAAAGGAAATAGCCACCCAAGTCCAGGAAATGCAGCGAGTCCCATACAGGATAAACCCAAGGAGACACACACTGAGACCCACAGTAATCAACTTGGCAAAAATTAAACACAAAGGAAAATTATTGAAAGCAGCTAGGGAAAAACAACAAATAACATACAAGGGAACTCCCATATGGTTAACAGCTGACTTCTCAGCAGAAACTCTACAAGCCAGAAGAGAGGGGCATGATATACTTAAAGTGATGAAAGGGAAGAACCTACAACCAAGGTTACTCTAGCCGGCAAGGATCTCATTCAGATTCGATGGAAAAATCAAAAGCTTTACAGACAAGCAAAAGCTAACAGAATTCAGCACCACCAAACCAGCTCTACAACAAATGCTAAACGGACTTCTCTAAGTGGGAAACACAAGAGGAGAAAAGGACCTACAAAAACAAACTCATAACAATTAAGAAAATGGTCATAGGAACATACATATCGATAATTACCTTAAACGTGAATGGATTAAATGCTCCAACCAAAAGACACAGGCTTACTAAATGGCTTCACAGGTGAATTCTATCAAACATTTAGAGAAGAGTTAACACCCATCCTTCCCAAACTCTTCCAAAAAATTGCAGAGGAAGGAACACTCCCAAACTCATTCTATGAGGCCACCATCACCCTGACACCAAAACCAGACAAAGATACTACAAAAAGAGAAAATTACACACCAATATCACTGATGAATATAGATGCAAAAATCCTCAACAAAATACTAGCAAACAGAATCCAACAACATATTAAAAGGATCATACGCCATGATCAAGTGGGATTTATCCCAGGGATACAAGGATTCTTCAGTATATGTAAATCAATCAATATGATATACCATATTAACAAATTGAAGAATAAAAACCATATGATCATCTCAATAGATTCAGAAAAAGCTTTTGACAAAATTCAACACCCGTTTATGATAAAAACTCTCCAGAAAGTGGGCACAGAGGGAAACTACCTCAACATAATAAAGGCCATATATGACAAACCCACAGCAAACATCATTCTCAATGGTGAAAAACTGAAAGCATTTCCTCTAAGATCAGGAACAAGACAGGGATGTCCACTCTCACCACTATTATTCAACATAGTTTTGGAAGTCCTAGCCACGGCAATCAGAGAAGAAAAAGAAAAGGAATACAAATTGGAAAAGAAGAAGTAAAACTGTCACTGTTTGCAGATGACATGATACTATACATAGAGAATCCTTAAGGTGCCACCAGAAAACTACTAGAGCTAATCAATGAATTTGGTAAAGTTGCAGGATACAAAATTAATGCACAGAAATTTCTTGCATTCCTATACACTAATGATGAAAAATCTGAAAGAGAAATTAAGGAAACAATGCCATTTACCATTGCAACAAAAAGAATAAAATACCTAGGAATAAACCTACCTAGGGAGACAAAAGACCTGTATGCAGAAAACTATAAGACACTGATGAAAGAAATTAAAGATGATACAAACAGATGGAGAGATAGACCATGTTCTCGGATTGGAAGAATCAATACTGTGAAAATAACTATACTCTCCAGAACAATCTACAGATTCAGTGCAATCCCTATCAAATTACCAATGGCATTTTTTACAGAATTAGAACAAAAAATCTTAAAATTTATATGGAGACACAAAAGACACCGAATAGCCAAAGCAGTCTTGAGGGAAAAAAACAGAGCTGGAGGAATCAGACTCCCTGACTTGAGACTATACTACAAAGCTACAGTAATCAAGACAATATGATACTGGCACAAAAACAGAAACATAGATCAATGGAACAGGATAGAAAGCCCAGAGATAAACCCACGCACCTATGGTCAACTAATCTATGACAAAGGAGGCAAGGATATACAATGGAGAAAAGACAGTCTCTTCAATAAGTGGTGCTGGGAAAACTGGACAGCTACATGTAAAAGAATGTAATTAGAACACTCCTTAACACCATACACAAAAATAAACTCAAAATGGATTAGAGACCTAAATGTAAGACCAGACACTATAAAACTCTTAGAGGAAACATAGGAAGAACACTCTTTGACATAAATCACAGCAAAATCTTTTTTGATCCCCCTCCTAATGTAATGGAAATAAAAACAATAAACAAATGAGACCTAATGAAACTTAAGAGCTTTTGCAAAGCAAAGGAAACTACAAACAAGACGAAAAGACAACCCTCAGAATGGGAGACAATATCTGCAAACGAGTCAACGGACAAAGGATTAATCTCCAAAATATATAAACAGTTCATGCAGCTCAATATTAAAAAGACAAACAACACAATCCAAAAATGGGCAGAAGACCTAAATAGACATTTCTCCAAAGAAGACATACAGATGGCCAAGTAGCACATGAAAAGCTGCTCAACATCACTAATTATTAGAGAAGTGCAAATCAAAACCACAGTGAGGTATTACCTCACACCAGTTAGAATGGGCATCATCAGAAAATCTACAAACAACAAATGCTAGAGAGGGTGTGGAGAAAAGGGAACCCTCTTGCACTGTTGGTGGGAATGTAAATTGATACAGCCACTATGGAGAACAGTATGGAGGTTCCTTAAAAAACTTAAAGTAGAATTACCATATGACCAGGCAACCCCACTACTGGGCACATACCTAGAGAAAACCATAATTCAAAAAGACACACGCACCCTAATGTTCATTGCAGCACTATTTACAATAGCCAGGTCATGGAAGCAACCTAAATGCCCATCGACAGAAGAATGAATAAAGAAGATGTGGTATATATATACAATGGAATATTACTCAGCCATATAAAGGAACGAAATGGGGTTATTTGTAGAGACGTGGTTGGATATAGAGACTGTCATACAGAGTGAAGTAAGTCAGAAGGAGAAAAACAAATATCTTATATTAATGCTTGTATGTGGAACCTAGAAAAATGGTACAGATGAACCGGTTTGCAGGGCAGAAATTGAGACACAGATGTAGAGAACAAACATATGGACACCAAGGGGGGAAAGCCGCAGGGGACGGTTGTGATGAACTGGGAGATTGGGATTGACATATATACACTAATATGTATAAAATGGAATACTAATAGGAACCTGCTGTATAGAAAAAAAAAAAGAAGAAACTTCATCTGAGGGCAGCCGTGGAAGCAACAATATTTTTATATGTTAACTTGGCTAGGCTGTTATTCAACCAAACACTAATCTCGGTGTTGTTGTGGATGTATTTTATAGATGTGGATAATATCTCCAATCAGTTGACTTTAAGTAAAGGATATCATCCTAGATAATGTGAGTGAGCCTCATCCAGTCAATTGAAAGACCTTAAGAGCTAAACTGAAGTTTCCCTGAGGAAGTAGAAATTCTGCCTCAAGACTGCAACACCACCTCCTGCCTGAGTTTCCAGCCTGCCAGCCAGCCCTACAGGTTTCAGACTTGCTAGTGTGCACAATTGCATAAGCCTATTCCTTGTTGTTTCTCTGAAGAACGCTGACTGATACAGAAGCCAAGGCAGGGTCAGAACTGATGGATCCATTCTGCACCTTTATGCGTTGGCTTTGGCATATATGAGTGAAAACAGGAGGTCACTCTACACCCGTGATGAGAACTCGGGAGAGGAGAAATTGAGAAAAGAGAGAAGAGGTCTGGGAGAGAGAGCACAGGAAGATTTCGAAAATGTGTGCCTGCCTGTGGAAATGAGGAGGGGCCAGGATAGGGGAAAATGGATAGACCAAGTCAGGATACAGGTGCCCAGCTATCCCATGCTATCCCTGCTACCATTTGTGGGCACTCAACACACCTTCAGTGTCATGTGAAGCAGTTTACACTCATTAACCCTCACCACAAACCTTCTGGAGGGAGCTTTCATCTTTATTTTTACAAATGTGGCAACTGGACCTAAGAGGCACTAATTACACTATATCCTTCACTAGTACATAGGGGAACCCAGATCCAAACTCAGGCCCCTGTGGTTCCACACTTCCGCTATTGACCACCAAGCTGTTATTTTGCAAGCTACTTGATGGAAATGTTAGGAGTACAGAAAATGGAGTTCTAATGCTGACTCTGCCCTGACTGGCTACAGGGCATCTCAAGCAGGGCGTAGGGTGTGGGAGTCATCTGCTGTGATGGAACAGCCCAGCCTTTGGCATCAGACACCTGGGTCTGGATCTCAAGTCTACCATTTATTGGTTGGGCGGCCTTGGGCAGGTTTCTTACTCTCCCATGATTTAGCCTCATCTTTAAAACAAAGATTAGGGCTTCCCTGGTGGCGCAGTGGTTGAGAGTCTGCCTGCCGATGCAGGGGACATGGGTTCGTGCCCCGGTCTGGGAGGATCCCACATGTCGCGGAGCGGCTGGGCCCGTGAGCCATGGCTGCTGAGCCTGCGCGTCCGGAGCCTGTGCTCCACAACGGGAGAGGCCACAACAGTGAGAGGCCCGCGTACCGCAAAAAAAAACCAACCAACCAAACAAAAAAGATTAATGATACCTACCTTTAAAAGACTGTAATTTCTGAGACAGCATACATAAAGCACATAGTAAGTATTCAAGAAATGGGGGTTCCATTTCGTTCTCAATCCTTCTCTGGTCCTCAGTTTTCTCACCCATTCCACCTCCTACAGGGGTTTGGGGCTGGTCAAATGAGATAACAAATGCAAATGTCCTTGATAAATGCAGGGCATCATCATTATGGGAGGACAGGATGCGAGCACTGCCCTTTGTACAAAACTCAACCACCAATTGTATTACCCTACTAAGTCATGTAAACCCCCTCTACCTCAGTTTCCCCATTTTAAATGCAGGCATAGTGAACACTTAGGCTTATGAGGACAAATGAGTGCAATCTGTAATTATTTTAAATTAGATTTCAGGCCATATGGTTGTTCTGGACTTCTAAACAACCAGATGACATCCCCAGCTTCCCCCACCAATATACCCGCCTCCCCTAACCTACGACGGAACAGCATCCCCCTCCCATCAGCTCATTTGTCTCCTCAAGGACCCGCTACCTCAAACTTTACAGAATTTTCTTTTTTTCCTTCAGCTCCTGACTCCATGCACATCTCATGCCTTGCTCTCCCAGAGTTGACACATGGCTGAGCCGATATCCTTCCTCTGTTTCCTTTCTTGTTACTACATGTCCAGTAGTATTGCATAAAAGTGCTCAACGGGAAGGGTCAAGCTCAGTTTCAAGCCTGAGGTCTGGGATTACATCAAATCCGTAACGTTTATCTGCCCTTGCCATCAGCCAAATACTTCCCAATTTAGGTCTCACATCAAGAGAAGACTGAATTGTCTGGGCTACAGCATGCCCTGCTCTCGCGTCCATTTTTCTTACTTAATTCCAAGGGTATAACTTCCAAACCCACTTAGGCCTGTGTAATGGTCACAGACATTGTGGCTATTCGGGGCCAGGCAGCATTTCTACCTGAGGCAGCTGCAGGGCCTACCGTCAGAATGAACAGACCACCTCTGCCGGGCTGGAGCGGGGGAAGGCCCACACAAAGGGCTTTTTGTTTCAATTAAGTAAGAAGTCAATTTGAGCCCCATTTCCAAAGTGCCTCGCTCTCCCTTGCCTTGGGCACACAGTGAATGTTATTCTTCTGTGACAAAACTCCCCCATTATACCATGCACAGTCCTAACTTAGGGGTGGGGGGGATACTGACTTGCCCCAAACACCAGCATTTTTGTGGAAATCCACCTAGAAGATGCCCCTGCCAGCAGATGTGGTGTCTTCCTGTTCTCTCGCCTCTTTGTTCATAAATTCATTTTATTGCCACTATCTACAAGGAATAACTGGGTACACCCTCAGTGCCTAGGGCAGTGCCTGAAACCCAAAAGGCACTTTATAAATATTTGTGTAGTGAATAAACACATGAAAGATGCACAAATAAAAAGTTCAAGTGGGGGTGAGAAGGGAAAACAGAGTTTGGGGTTTGGTTTTGTTTGGTTTCATTTTGTATTTAAATGAAAGAGGAGAAGAAAGAACTATAATTTGGGTTCTAAATTAGAAGGCAGCTAGGTCCAGGAAAAAGTAAGTCATTTGTTTGACCATCTGGGGGCCTAATGGTAGACCAGCAGGTACCTGCTATTGACAGCTCAAGGTATGGCTCTAGAAATCTTCCGGGTGCAAGAAGTTTCATCCACTAGATTGGGGGCATCTTCCCTGCAGCCTCTGGGCCTCACTTCTGCCTTGTTTTGCTCATCCTGCTCCATGTACACCACCTGAATGAGGTTCCTTAACCCTGACAGCTTTCTCTAGGGAGCATTTAGAGCCTTTAAGATCTTACCTGTGTTTCACCAGAAGTCTTCTCATTAGTTACTTTAAATGTTCCCAGGGCTTAAGACATTAAGATTTAAAGGAAACAACTGACTGCTTTTTTCCATGCCAAATCAGACCATTGTTTAACATGGTGAGAGCTACCACTGAGGTTACTGAAGTAGAAAAAGGCGGGCATATGCTGCTGGAGAAAAGGAACTTAGCAGGGAAATTCAAACCAAGAAAGGCTCAGGGACCAAATGAGTCAATGCGATGTCTTTAAGAATCAGGCTTTGCAGGAGTCCTGCAGCCCGAAAGTCAGACCTGAACTGGCCTCTGGGACTCCCAGAGCATCTCTGTACTGTATGTCATCTCACAAAATAGTCAGACTGGAGCTACCAGAGAGGTGCATGCCATGGGCAGGAGGCTTCCTAGAGAAGGAGGTCCTGGCCTACCTTAAAAGATGTCAGGCCTAGCAGGGTGGGGAAGCAGAAAACAAAGCATAGTGCTATGTACAAGGGGGTGAACGACAGGTGGGCTGGAAGCTTGTTTTGAAGCAGGAGATGAAGGTCTCCCTTCTGACCATGCCCCACCCTGCCGAGAGAATCTCGCCCTTCGTGGGAAAGTGCTTTGGGAAACACCAAAGTTATCTTTGTCTGAGTTATGTGGGGAATTCATTATTGAGTCATCTTGGAGTTCTGACTTGTGATAGTGGTTCCAATTTACTCAAAATTTATTCAAAATTTCTAAATGGGATTAGGTCAAATCAGAAAATGGAGGTGGATGTCATCCCCTTCAAACCTGAAATATATTAACTCAGGACAGAAAGAGGCCTTCTAAGTGGGCAGGGAAAGACCAACTCATCTGTTTGGTGTCCAGCTCAGGATAAATGGAAAACATCCCTGGATTCCTCTAAACACTTATGGGCTTCTATTTACCAGAACTTTCTCAGAAAGAATTCTTCACTTTTCTGAGCTGTGAGTTTATGCAGGCATCAGGATAACTCAGTAATTAAGTCCCCACACAAACCAAACTCAGATGATTTTTTGCTCTCCCACCATTTCCCATGAAGGCCTTTTTCTCTTTGCAGGGTAGGGTACTGTCAGAAAGACCAAGGCGATGTAAGCTTGCCTTGGGCTCCTTCCAGTTCCCAGGTGGCTGCTTCCATGCTCATGAGGACCCCACACCCAGCACACCCCTCTGCCATGCCCTAGTAGATGTTGCCATCCTTGGTGATTACTCCATGACAAAGGCCACCTTCCTAGGCATCATACTTCCCAGGGGCCCAATAAGGTCATCTAGGCCTTTTGTTCTAAGTAAGATTCTGAATTTTAATAAGGGTCTTATGCAGACATTGCCTGCAGGCAACACTGGCCCATATCTTTATCAATCCTTTCTATATTTGAAGAAATTCCCATGATATCACTCCTGCCTCCTCACTGTCGTCACAACTCAAACTCCCACTTTCTTTTGCAACTGAGAGGCAGGCCTGTGACCTAGCTCCGTCATTATACACATCCACATAAGATTTTGTTCTAGAAATGAGCAAGACAGCCACACAAGGAACCAGGCTCTGTCAAGGGCATCCCTTTGGCTGACCCCATTAGCAGCAGGGGCATCAGGCCTCAGGGCACCAGGTACGGATCCAGACACAGAAGCTGCCCTAATGCTACAGACAGCAGTGCATGCAGTTGAGTTGAGATGATGGGTTCCTAGCATTGAGTCCTCAGCAGCTGCAATGGTGGTTTCATCGTCAAACTAACTCTACAGTGCTGGGGCACTTTTCCTGGAAGCTTAACCTTGAATCTGTTTCTCCCGCAACTCCCAATGATTTTGGGGGGTGGGAGGGAACCAAATATCATTTAATAAATACATTTTCTTCTTCAAACAGTCCGAGTGGTTTCTGTTGCCTACAATTAAGAACACTGACAATATGCATTTCAGAAGCCAAGGAGCAGGAGCCTGGGGCACACAGACATTTGACACCTGTCCATGCTCTGAGGGGGCATTCTTTTCCACTGGTGACAGGGTAGAGGAAAGGGGTCATCCCTTCCTGGGGATACAGGGAACTAATTCTTTCAGTGCAAGGCAACCTCCTAAGGTAAGGCAGTCCTTCCTTTGAATCAGTGATGTCTGTAGATGTAAGTTCCTTTGACACCCCCCTAAAGCTATGTAACACAGAAGAGCTTCAAAATGTGACCTCAGGCCACATTAAGCTTCGATGATCTCCCCTTTCCTGCCCTTCCCCAGTCCTAGCTACATCTTTACTTCACCTGTTTCCAGACTCCCAGTTACCTCCTTTCTCAAACCCCTCTCTTCCCACCAACCTCAGTCAAACTTGCAATCAACCCCTTTACAGTATAACCACTAAAAATAGCTTAGAATATTATTCTTCGCCTTAAGTATTTGCATGATATAGGAATCAGAGCCTTAGACGAAAAGAGCAAGACCTCCTGGTGAAATTCCAAGCATCAGCCCAGTCAATAAGGGAAGTTTGTGTTTGACTTGCTTCCATTTTTATTTATTTGTTTGTTTGTTTTTACATTGAAGACTTCCTAGGATGACTACAAGCCATTAGAGAGGAAGGAAAGGGTCTAACATTACTAAAAGTTCCCATGCTGGATGCTTTTCCCAGCAGTACCACATCTACCCCTTGCCTTCATGGTTTCAGCTACACTAACCACCTCCTGGCTCCTCCAACATTCCAAGCAGTCTCCAGCCTCAGGCCTGTGCATTCACCAGTCCCTCTGCCTGAAGCACACTTTGCCCAGATACCCAACAGGCTCACTCCCTACCTTGAGGTCTCTGCTCAAGTGTCCTTAATTAGAAACACCTTCTCTGACCACCTGCCCCTAACCCCCTTACTCCTGGTATTCTCACCTCCCCCCTTACCGTTTTGTAAGTTCTCCATATCACTGATCACCATAGGACACGCTTACTAATTTACTATCTAACCCCCTTCTCCGCCACCACCACCAGAAGGTAAGTTCATAAAGGCAAGGATTTTTTTCTTTGTTCCCAGCAACTAGAATAATCATTGGCATGTAGTAAGTGCTCAATAAAATTTTTTGCATGAATTAAATTCATACAGAATGATGTAACCATCATTCTCATTTTCAGAAAAAAAGGGTTATGTTCAGAAAAATTAAATCACTTGCTCAAGGTCTCCCGGCTAATCCATGGTGAAGCCTGCACCCAAGCCTAACTCTGTGCAACAACAAAGATCAAGCTTGCTCACCTCTACCATGCTAGGCAGGTTAATCATGGAAACCACAGGATCAAGGCCCACTCCCTCAGTTCCTTAGTGACTTCCCAACCCCTTCCTGGAGACTTATACTTGTATTGCTTAAGGTAACACTGGCTGTTTCATCTAATAAACCTTCATTTCTAAGTGGGTTAACACAAGAAAAGAGTCTGACACCCGTGTTCCTTGTAGGAATGTTCTCCAACTGGTGAATCAGGGACCCAGGCTCTTTCTAACTTGTGGGTCCACCATCTTTGTGCCATGGCTAGCACTCAGTCACATGACTAACACAAATGCAAAGGAGTCTGGGAAATTTAGTGTGGTTGTGAGCCCAGGAAGAGGAGAAAAGAGTTATGGTGATCAATTACCAGCTTTAAGAAGGTCCAAGTGTCATCTTTTATTAGCAACTCAGGTTTTCGAATTCCCCACCACTGAGTGCAGCGGCACCATGCAAAGAGGTGAATGACCTAGACCTAGAATTCAGGTAGTCTTGCGTTCAAATCCCAGGCCCACCACTGACCACTTGCTTGACCTTAGTGAGGTTACTTAGCTCTTTAAGTCTCAAGTTCCTCCATGATAAAATGGGGACAGTAATCTGTCTACTTCATCAGGTTGTAGAGGGTAAAACCTGAGATAATGCTGGGTATGTAGCACAGTCCTGACACCTGGCTATTATTAGGGAGAAGATATTCAGAGAGGGGTCTCCAGCTTCTTTTCCCAGTACTTTTACCTCCAAGCTAGCCTGTGGTCCAGAGAGCTATTCTAGGTCTCAAAGCTTAAATGAGACAAGCTTTGTCCCCACTTGACAAGTGACCTGTGAGTCCTCTCTGTTGCATCCTACTCATGGTTTCTGACAAATCTCCCAGTATGTGTTTGCATAAGTCAGTTTGAAATGCCCTTTCCATTAACAGAGGAGCTCTGCTATTAACTAATTACACTTTGGCTTTTCCTGTGTTTGCCTCTGTGCCTGGGAGAAGAGGCCAAGTGTGAAGTGGCCTCTGGCATGAAGAGAAGGCTTCTGCAGATTGGGGTGGGTAGGGGCTGGGGTGGGTGACGGGGCTGCTGTTTTCTCTCCTTTCTTTTCTACAAATCCAGTTGTTGGGAGAGAGGCCTGCTGAAAAGAGGACCCCTGGAGGAGCTGCTCTGAATTCCCCAAAAGAATTGGGGAAACTCAAGATTTTTAGAAAAATACTGATGTTCAAAAAAAATAGATTAAGTGCTCAAGGTCACCCATCAAATACAAGGTTTGCTTATAGTGGGGTCCTAATGGGAAAAGCTGGGTCTCAGACACTAGACCCTCACTGCTGGTTCTGATCCCGTGACCAACATCTGCAGGAGTAGTCTGCCCAGTCCCACCTTCTGCTGTGCCTTCCTCCATATTGGTAAAGAAAAATAAAAGCCTTGGTTTTGGAATGAGTCAGCCGTGAGTTCAAATCCCAGCTCTGCCACTTAGGCAAGTTGTATAACGTCTCTGAATCTCAGCTTCCCTAGGTGTAAAGTGAAAATATCTATCTCAAGGGGACACCACAGGATTAACTGTGAAAAAGAGTGACTCAAAAGTAGATACTAATAGGTAAGAGTTTCCTACTGTGACCCCTACCCTTAGATCTCTCTAATGGCTGTAGAACTTGATGTCACCAACCTGAAAATGTTCTTAAGTTGTTGCCCCTCTCTGAGGTATTCTCACTTTAATACAATGCAGTGTATAGCTGAGGGGTGGGGAAGTTTGCCACACTTTTAATGGCGAGATGCAAATATCTCTGTTACACTGATGGGGTGGGCCCAACAGAAACCCACTTAATGGGGTCTGAAGAGACTTTGGGGGGACAACTCCTCCTGAGTGAAGGAGTTGGGAATTATGAGCTTCACCCAATAGAAGGCCTTTGCCACAGAACAGGATAAGGGGTTTTGAGTTGGAGTCAATCAAACCTATCCCTATCCCAGCTACATGGATAGGTGTCTAGGTCCTGGGCATAGAAAGTAAATGAAATAGACAGAACTGTGCTCCATTTCCAGTTAGAGTGCAGAAAATCACAAGAGACCGCTGCTACCACACTAACAGTGACAGCAAGACAGATAAGCGACAAAATCACAATTGTTTAAAAATCATCAGAGAACCGAAGATGCAAAGAAGGGAAAATGAACTAAATTTCAGAAAGCAATAACCCCTTCCTGGCAAGAAGAGAGCCATGATGCTTTCATCATTGGTGAAGACACAGAAATCTGCCATAGATAGGGGTAAGGAGAAACCTGCCAAACTTCTGACAAACTTATAGTGGTGAGTAGGTTAGCACAACAGATTAGGACCCTGAGGGGTCCCAGCCAGATGGTAAATCTGTACCTACCCACCACCCCACTCCCATTGTTTTCATCTATACCCAAAGTCAGTATGCTGAGGGGCTGGGGCGGGGGGGTAGGGAAAGAGGGATGAGATAGATCCTCCTGAGGTACCCAGAGCCTTCCCCAAGGGCAAGGCTGAAGCTGGGGGTGGAGCAGGAGATCTGAGAGAAATCCCTCCAAGGCACTTGGGGCCTCTACCAAGTGCACTACAGCCATTCTCCATAATATGTGTGCAGGGCATCTGTGTGGAGAGAGAACTATCAAGATGCAGAAAGATGGGGGTAAAATTGGAAAGCAAAGAGAATATTTTTCATATTAATATTTTATATTCCTAAAAGATGAAGAATTTTCTGAAATCTCACCAGTGCTCAGATCCCAAACCCTGCTAAAAGGAGTTCTGATTCTTTCCTCAAATTGTTTTAAGGCAGTGGCAAAATGAATCTAACTTCAGTTGCAATCAAGCCCAGACTCAGCTGAACTACTCAGATGAGATTGACTCATCTCCCAACACATGCCCTCAGAAAAAGACGATCTCCTCTACTGGAGGTGACTATTATTTACTTAATTTCTACTGGTATTCTATACAAAATGTCCCATATATCAAAATATATGAAAGCTGCAAAGAAGCAAGGAAATGTTATCCATGTTCAAAAGAGGAAACAGTCAACTGAATCATATCCAGAGACTGCCCAGGCAGGGACTTTAAAACAACAGTGATAAATATTTCAAAGAAACCAGTGGAAAAAATACATGCAGGAACAGATTAGTAATTTCAAAAGAGAGAAAGAAACTACAAAAAAAAGACCCAAAGGAAACAACAGAAATGAAAAATACGATATCAAAACTGAAGAGTTTATTTAATGGACTTTACATCAAATTTGATATAGCAGAGGAACAGATTAGTGAACTTAAACACAAATCAATAGAAATTATCCAAACAAAAACAAAGAGTGAAATAAAGAGAAAAAGAAAAAAGAAATCTGGGATAATAACAAACAGTCTAGAAAACATGTAATTGGAGTTCTAGAAGGAAAAAAAGAGGGATAATAGGGTAAATATATTTTTATTATTTTTTAAGATATAACAGCCAAGTGCTTTCCAAAATAAACCTATAGATACAAGAAGCTCAATGAACCCAAGTAGGATAAACATAAAGAAAATCACACCTAGTCATACTTAAACTGCTAAGACTCAAAGATAAAGAGGAAATTCATAAAAGTAGCCAGAGGAAAAATGATACATTACTTAACGGGGAACAACAATGAGAATGAGGCCAGAAAACTGGAACAACTTCTTTACAGTGCTATAAGGAAAAAAGAAAAAAACTATCAACTTAATGTTTCATATCTTGCAAAAACAGAGGCAATATACAGACATTTTCAGAGAGACAATTTGTCTCCAGCAGACCAGTACTACAAGAAATGTCCCCCTCAAAATGTTTTATATATATATGTGTGTGTGTGTGTGTGTGTGTGCACGCCCATGTGTGTGTGCATGTGTGTACAGATATTTGTTTCTCTCTCTCTGTGTATGTGTGTGTGTGTGTGTGGAGAGAGATCTATCCAAACACTAATATAAAGAGATATATATACTTCTGTAGATAAATATATAGAAATACATATAAACACTTCTGTGTGTGTATATATGTACATATATACATATATAGAGAGAGAGACAAAGACAGAAACAGAGATGGAGAGAGACAGAGAGAGAATATATATACATATATCCGTAAAAAACTACAGACTTAAAAAAGACAACAACAACAATGAATTATGAGGTTTATAGCATAAACAGAAGTAAAATATATGAAAACAAAAGCACAAAGGGCAAGAGGCAGGTAAGGTCCTTACACTATTCATAATGTATAAATGAATGTATCTGAAGGTAGATTGCGGTCACTTAAAGATACATAGTTTAATTTCTAAAGTGCTTATGTTGTAAAAATTAACACAGAAAGTAGCTAAAAGTCAACAGAGAAGACAAAAGAGAAAACTAAAAAATACTTGATTCATCCAAAATAATACAGAAAAAAAAAAGAAACAAAGAGCATATGGTGGAAATACCAAAATGGTAGACTTAAACCCACTCATACATTTAGTTACATTAAATATAAATACATTGAACACACCAACTGTAAGGCATAAATTGCCAGACTGGATAAAAGTAAGACTTACCTATATGTTATTTTAAAATAACATACATTAAATATAAAGACACAGATAGAATGAAAAGAAGAACAGAAAAAGATATTCTAAGTAAACTGTAAGTATAAAAAACTAGTGTGCTATGTTTAAATGAGACAAAGTGGATTTAAGACAAAACATGTTACCAGAGACAAAGAGAGCATCTCATAATTATAAATAAGGTCAATTCATCAGCAACACCTAATAATCCTAGTGTATACTCAAAACAGGGTTTCAAAATTCACAGCACAGAAACTGACAGAACTAAAGAGAAAAAAGAGAGACATCCACACTTATAGTTGGAGGTTTAACACCATTCTCTCAGTTACTGACATAAAAAATAGACCAAAAAAATCAGTAAGAATATGAGTTGGACACCACTTTTAAATAGCTTGACATAACTGGCATTTATAAAACACTGTTCCCAATACCTACAAATATTCATTAATTTCAAGTGCACCTAAAACATTCACCAAGAAAGACTACATGCTGGGATATAAAACAAATCTCAAAAATTTATCAAAGACTCAAAATCATATCAAAGTATCAAAATAACATTCTGTGATCACAAAAGAATTAAGTTAGATAGCAATTGCAATAAGATAACCTAGAAAATATTGAATTATTTCAAAACTTAAATACCCTTTTTTTAACTGAAGTATAATGACTTTCAATATTATATTAGTTTCAGGGATACAGTATAGTGATTCGATATTTTTATACATTACAAAATGATCACCACAATAAGTCTAGCTACTGTTTGTCACTATACAAAGTTAGTACAATATTACTGACTATATTCCCTATGCTGTACATTACATCCCCAAGACCTATTTATTTTATAATGGGAAGTTTTACCTCTTAATGTCCTTTACCTATTTCACTTATGCCCCCACCTCCTCCCCTTTGGCAACCACCAGTTTGTTCTCTATATCTATGAGTTGTTTCTCTCTTGTTATGTTTGTTCACTTATTTTTTATGTTCCACACATAAGTGAAATCATGCGATATTTGTCTGTCTCTGACTTATTTCACTCAACATAATACCCTCTAGATCCATCCATGTTGTCACAAATGGCAAGATTTCATTCTTTTTTTATGGCTGGGTAATAGTGAATTGTGTATGTGTGTGGGTATATGTATATACATATATATATGTATGTATATATATATACATATGTATATATGTGTGTGTGTATATATATATATATATATATACAATAGACTATATATATACACACACATCGTATCTTCTTTATCCATTCATCTATTGGTGGACATTTGTGTCATTTCCATATCTTGGCTATTGTAAATAATGCTGTGAGGAAATTTGGGGTGCGTGGATCTTTTCAAATTATTATTTTCATTTTCTTTGGATAAATACTCAGAAGTAGAATTGCTGGATCATATGTAACTTCTATTTTAATTCTCTGAGGAAGCTCCATACTGTTTTCCATAGTGGTTGTACCAACTGATACTCCCACTCACAGTGCACGAGGATTCCCTTTTCTCCGCACCAACACTAGTTATTTCTCATGTTTTTGATCATAGCAATTCTGACAGGTGTGAGGTGCTATCTCATTGTGGTTTTGATTTGCATTTCTCTGATGTTCAGTGATGTTGAGCATGAATTCATGTGCTGTTGGCCATCTTCATGTCTTCTCTGGAAAAATGTCTATTCAGGTCCTCTGCTCATTTTTTTAATTGGGTTGTTTTTGTTTTTGTTTTGATATTGAGTTGTATGAACTCTTTACCTATTTTGCATACTAACCCCATGTTTGATATAACATTTGCAAATATCTTCTCCCACTCAGTAGGTTACCTTTTCATTTTGTTTATGGTTTCCTTCTCTGTGCAAAACGTTTTTACTCTGATGTAGTCTCATTTGTTTATTTTTGCTCTTGTTACCCTGGCCTAAGGAGACAGATCCAAAAAAGTATTGCTAAGACTAATGTCAAAGAGCTTACTGCCTAAGTTTTCTTCTGGGAGTTTCTTCTTTCATCAATGTCTTAGAGTTTTCAGAGTACAGGTCTTTCAACTCCTTGGTTAGATTTATTCCCAATTTTTAAATTCTTTGTGATGCAATTGTAAACGGAATTGCTTTCTTAATTTCTCTTTCTGATAGTTCATTATTGGTGTATAGAGGTGCAACAGATTTTTGTATATTAATTTTATATCCTGCAATTTTATTGAATTTCTTTATTAGTCCTAATAGTTTTTTTGATGGAGTCTCTAACTTTCTATATATAGTATCATGTCACCTGCAAATAGGGACTGTTTTAGTTCTTCCCATCCAATTTGGATGCCTTTTACTTTATTTTTTTTTTCTTTGTCTGATTGCTGTGGCAAGGACTTCAATACTATGTTGAATAGAAGTGGTGAGAGTGGGCATCCTTGTCTTGTTCCTGATCTTACAGGAAAAGCTTTCTGCTTTTCAACATTGACTACGATGTTAACTGTAGGTTTTTCATAATGGCCTTTACATTTATGTTGAGGTATGTCCCTTCAGTACCCATTGTGTTGAAAGTTTTTATCATAAATGGATGTTGAATTCTGTCAAAAGTTTTTTCTGCATCTAATGAGATAATCATATGATTTTTATCATTCATTTTGTTAATGTGTTGTATCACGTTGGTTGATTTGCAGATATAGAACCATCTTTGCATTCCTATAATAAATCCTATTTGATCATGGTGTACGATCCTTTTAACGTATTGTTGAATTAGGTTTGTTAATATTTTGTAACGCATTTTTGCATCTATATTCATCAGGGATATTGGCCTGTAATTTTCTTTTTTTGTAGTCTTTGACTGATTTTGGTATCAGGGTAATGCTGGCCTTGTAGAATGAGTTTAGAAGCACTCCTTCCTCTTCAATTTTTTGGAATAGTTTGAGAAGTACAGGTATTAACTCTTCTTTGTATGTTTGGTAGAATTCACCTGTGAAGTCATCTGCTCCTGCATTTTTTCTTGTTGGGAGGTTTTGATTACTGATTCAATTTCATTACTAGGATTGGTCTGTTCATATTTTCTATTTCTTCCTGATTCAGTCTTAGAAGATCACGTTTCTAGGTACTTATCCATTTCTTCCAGTTTGTCCGATGTGTTGGCATATAATTGTTTATAGTAGTTTCTAATGATTCTTTGTATTTCTGTGGTATTAGCTGCAACTTTTCCTTTTTCATTTCTGACTTATTAAGTTGGGCCCTCTTTTTTTCTTGATGAGTCTGGCTAAAGGGTTATCAATTTTGTTCATCTTTTCAAAGAACTAGCTCTTAGTCTCACTGATCTTTTCTATTGATTTTTTAGTCTGTATTTCATTTCTTTCTACTCTGATCTTTTTTACTGCCTTCCTTCTGCTAACTTTGGGCTTTGTTTGTTCTTCCTTTCCTAGTTCCTTTAGGTGTAAAGTTAAATTGTTTATTTGAGGGTCTTTTTCTTTACATTGTTTCTTTAGGTAGGCCTGTATCACTATGAACTTCCTTCTCAGAACTGCTTTTGCTGTGTCCCACAGATTTTGGAAAGTTGTGTTTCCATTTTCATTTATTTCAAGGAATTTTTTCTAATTTCTTCTTTGATTTCTCCACTGATCCATTGGTTGTTTTGTAACATGTTGTTTAGTCTCCATGTGACTGTGTTTTTTCCAGTTTCCTTCTTGTAATTGACTTCTAGTTTCATACTGTTGGTTGGAAAAGATGCTTGATATGATTTCAGTCTTCTTAAATTCATTGAGACTTATTTTGTGGCCTAACATGTGATCCATCTGGAGAATGTTCCAAGTGTACTTGAAAAGAGTGTTTATTCTGCAGTTTTTGGATAGAATGTTCTCTATATATCTATTAAGCTCTTCTGATCTAATGTGTCATTTATTTTTTTGTTTTGTTTTGTTTTTTTGCGGTACGCGGGCCTCTCACTGCTGTGGCCTCTCCCATTGCGGAGCACAGGCTCTGGATGCGCAGGCTCAGCGGCCATGGCTCAAGGGCCCAGCCGCTCCGCGGCATGTGGGATCCCCCCGGACCGGGGCACAAACCTGCGTTCCCTGCGGAGGCGGAGGCGGAGGCGGACTCCCATCCACTGCGCCACCAGGGAAGCCCCTAATGTGTCATTTAAAGCCAATGTTTCCTTATTGATTTTCTGTCTAGATGATCTATACATTTATGTAAATGGAGTATTAAAGTCCCCTACTATTATTGTATTACTCTCAATTTCTCCCTTCGTGTCTGTTAATATTTGCTTTATATATTTAGATGCTCCTATGTTGGGTGCACAAATATTTGCAAATGTTATCTTGCATTGACCCCTTTATCATTATATAATGCCCTTCTTTTTCTCTTGTTACAGTCTATTTAGTCCAACATGAGTACTGCTATTCCAGCTTTCTTTTTTGTTTCCATTTATATGGGATAGCCTTTTCCACCCTTCACTTTCAGTCTATGTGTGTCTTTAAGATCTGAAGTGAGTTTCCTGTAGGCAGCATATATATGGGCCTTATTTTTATATCCATTCAGGCACCATATGTCTTTTTTTTAACTTATTTATTTTTGGCTGCATTGGGTCTTTGCTACTGCATGCAGGCTTCCTCTAGTTGCAGAAAGCAGGGGCTACTCTTTGTTGCAGTGCATGGGCTTCTCATTGCAATGGCTTCTCTTGTTGCAGAGCATGGGCTCTAGGCATGCAGGCTTCAGCAGTTGTGGCACATGGGCTCAGTAGTTGTGGCTCCTGGGCTCTAGAGCGCAGGCTCAGTAGTTGTGGCATACGGGCTTAGTTGCTCCACAGCACGTGGGATCTTCCTGGATCAGGGCTCAAACCTGTGTTGCCTGCAGTGGCAGTCGGATTCTTAACCACTGTACCACCAGGGAAGTCCCACCATATATGTCTTTTGATTGCAGCATTTGGTCCATTCACATTTAAAGTGATTATTGATAGGTATTTACTTAATGACATTTTTTTAATTGTTTTCTGGTGTTTTTGCAGTTCTGTTCCTTTTTTCTTCTCTTGGTCTCTTTCCTTGTGGTTTGATAATTTTCTTTAGTGTTATGTTTGGGTTTCTTTCTCTTTATTTTTTCGTATATATTGAAGGTTTTTGGTTTGGGGTTGCCATGAGGTTCATATATATTGACATATATATGATATATAAACCAGTTTAAGTCTGAATGCATTCTAAAAGCACTACATTTTTATTACCCCCCCCCACACTAAGTTTTTGATATCACATTTTACTTCTTTTTATTTTGTGGATCCCTTAACTACTTATTGTAATTATAGTTGATTTTACTAATTTTGTCTTTTAACCTTTATACTAGCTTTTTAAGTGTCTGATTCACTGCTTTTTTATATATATATTGGCCTTTACCAGTGAGATTTTTTCTTTCATATTTTTTTTTATTTCTAGTTGTGGCCTTTTCCTTTCTGCTTAAAGAAGACCCTTTAACATTTCTTATAAGGCCAGTTTAGTGTTAACAAACTCCTTTAATTTTTACTTGTCTGTGAAACTCTTTACAGCCTCTTCAGTTTCAATGATAACCTAGACAGGTAAGAGTACTCTTGGCTGTAAGATTGTTCCTTTTCAGCACTTCAAATATATCCTGCCACTCCCCTTTGGCCTGAAAAGTTTCTGCTAAAAAATTAGCTGATAGTATTATGGGAGTTTCCTTGTATTTGAGTAGTTATTTTTCTCTGTCTTTAAAATTCTCTCATTATCTTCAAATTTGGCATTTGAATTATGATCTGTCTTGGTGTAGATCTCTTTGTGTTCATATTGTTGGAAACACTCTGTGCTTCTTGGACCTAGATATTTGTTTCTTTCTCCAGCTTAGGGAAATTTTTAACCATTACTTCTTCAAATAAGTTTTCTACCCCCTTCTTTCTTTTCTCCCTCTGAGACCCCCTATAATGCAAATGCTAGTATACTTGATGTTACCCCAGAGGTCCCTTAAACTATACTCACTTTTTTAAATTCTTTTTTTCTTTTTGTTTTTCTGATTGGGTGATCTCCACTATTCTGTCTTCCACATCACTGACCCATTCTTCTGTATCATCTAATCTGCTGTTGACTGCCTCTAGTGTTTTTCATTTCAGTTATTGCATCCTTCAGCTCTGACTGATTCTTTCTTATATTTCCTAACTCTTTGTTGAAGATCTCACTGTGTTCCTCCATTCTTCAACCAAGTTCAGTGAACATCTTTATGACTATTACTTTGACCTCTTTATTAGGTAAACTACTTATCTCAGTTTCATTAGGCTTTTTGGAGGGGGGCGTTTATTTTGTTCTTTTGTTTGGAACATATTTCTCTGTCTTCTCATTTTGTTTGATTCTTTGTGACTGCATGTGCCAAGTGGTTTTGGCTGGCCAGCTAGAACTGGAGCAGTGATGGGCCAGGGGGGCTCCAGGGCTCAACACAATAGGGCGGTCCTGGCAGAACAGCTGGAATGGGACAGGGTGTCCCAGTGTGTACCACACTGGGGTTGCTCTCATGGGAGAACTAGAGTTGGTGTAGGCCAGGGGCATGCTGAGGCAGCTTTGACAGGCTGGCTAAAGTTCCTGCCCATGCTATCAAGGTGGAGGGGGAATGCAAAAAAAATGGTGCTCTCCAGTGCCTCCAACCCTGGAGAGAGTTCTAACAATCCCCCACCCATTTGGCAGATGCTTTAGGGTTATTAAATGGATTTCCTTCACATAATCTAGGTGCCTTTTAGACCACTGTTTTTTCTCTGTGCTCCAGGGTGGCTGATTCTACATGCAGGCCCTCCTCAGTGATATCCCTCACTCTGCAGGTTGTCAATACCATGTCTCCATCTCTCCTATCCAGCTCTATGTTGTCCCTCTATTGTTTCTTGTGTAGAAGTCCGTGTCAATCAGCCCTCAGTTCTTCTGAATATATACAGAATTTCTGTATATATAGGTGAAATTCAGTAGGTCCATGGGAGGAAGTGACCTCAGGGTCTTCCCATGCTGCCATCTTGGACCAAATTACCACTTGTAAATAATCCAGAACTCAAAAAAGAAATCATAAGGAACATTAGAAAATATCTCTACCTGAATAATAAAGAAAACACAACATAACAAAATTTGTAGTCCTATATCTATTAAATAAATTAAACTTGGACTTCCCTGATGGTGCAGTGGTTAAGAATCTGCCTACCAGTGCAGGGGATATGGGTTCAATTCCTGGTCCAGGAAGATCCCACATGCCACGGATGAACTAAGCCTGTGAACCACAACTACTGAGCTTGTGCTCTAGAACCCATGAGCCACAACTACTGAGCCTGCATACCACAACTACTGAAGCCCACATGCCTAGAGCCCATGCTCTCCAACAAGAGAAGTCACCACAATGAGAAGTCCACACACCACAATGAAGAGTAGCCCCTGCTCACTGCAACTAGAGAAAGCCTGTGCACAGCAACAAAGACCCAATGCAGCCAAAAATAAATAAATAAATAAATAATTTTAAAAGAAGAAATTAAACTCATAATAACATACCTACTAAAAAAGAAACCTCCAGGCTCAGATGGCCTCACCAATTAATTATGTAAACATTTAAGGAAGAATTAGTGCCAATTTTACAGAAGCACTTTCAGAAATTAGAGAAGGAAACACTTCCCCACTTGTTACATGAAGCTCATATTAACTCTTATATCAAAACCTGAAAAAGACATTACAAGAAGAAAATACAAATATCCTTCATGAGCATAAATACAAAAATCTTTAAGCAAATATTAGCAAAAAATTTAGCTTTATATATACATATAGAAAGACAGGAAGAGAAGGGAACTTCTTTAATCTGATGAATGGAATCTCCAGAAACCTACTGCTAATGTCATACTTATATCCACTCTTACCACTTCTATTCAGTATTATGTTAAAAGTCCTAGTCAGTACAATAAGGCAAGAAAAAAAATACAACACAAGAATATTAGAAAAGAAGTAAAACCATTGCTATCTGTAGACAATATGATTGCACAGGTGGAAAATCCTATGGAACACCAAAAGAATTAGTAGAACTAATACATGAGTTTAGGAAGGTCACAGGATACAAGGCCAATGTACAAAAAACAATTTAATTTCTATATAGTTCTAATGACTAATTGGAAATAATTTTTAAATTCCATTTACAGTATCAGAAACATTAAATATTGATAAATAAAACTATTTTAAAATGTGCAAGTCACAAAATTTTTGCAGAAAGAAATTAAAGAGATAAATAAATGGAAAGGTACCATGCTTGTGAATTGGAAGACAAAATATTGTTAAATGTCCACTCTGTCTAAATGGATCTATAGATTGAATGCCATTCCAATAAAAATTTTAGTGGACCTTTTTGAAAAATTCACAAGCTAAGTCTAAAAGTTATATGGCCATAGAATATCCAAAATATTTGAAAAAGAATAACAAATTTGGAGGACTTATACTACATGATTTCAAGCCTTATCAGAAAGTTATAATTTGATATTGATGTAAAAATAGACAAATAGATCAATAGAACATGATAGAGAATCCATTAATTAACATATATATATATAGTCAATTGATTTCAACTTCTGTTACAAAGGAAAGTCTTTCTAACATATGGTGCTAGATCAGCTTGATATCTGTGTTAAAAACAAAGTGAACCTCAACACCTACCTCACTCTTTACACAACAATTAATTCAAGAAAGATGGATCATAGTCCTAAATGTAAAAATTAGAGCTATATACCTTCTGGAAGAGAACATAGAATATTTTTGTGATCTTGGGATAGGCAAAGATCTTTTAGGATGGTTGCAAAAAGCACTAACCAATACAAAATAAACTCATGTATTAGAATTAGTCTAGGGAGGAATAATACCCTGGTGGTCCAATGGTTAGGACGCCACACTTTCACTGCTGAGGGTGCGGGTTCAATCCCTGGTCAGAGAACTAAGCTGTACAGCATGGCCAAAAAAAACATTAGTCTGGGGAAGATTTTATTCTCCAAAAATGGCTACAGCAGTCCCACATGCTCTTCCAAAACTTTGTCACTCCCCTACCAAGAAGCTGAATTGATTAACCCTTCCCTGAAACCTGGGGGAGCTTGTAGCTGCTCAATTCCTAAAGTAGAAGTGATGAAACTAGGTCAGAAAAGGAAAACAGCTGCCATCTAACTCTCTCTTTCCTCTCTCTCTTTCTGGAAGTGCTCTCACCCTTGGAACCCAGCCACATGGAGAGGTCACAGTATTTATTCCTGCCAACAGTCCCATCTAAGATCTAAGCTGACAGTATCAATGGCCAGACATGTGAGTAATCAAGCCTTCAGATGACTTCAGTCCCACTCTTTAAGCCACCTCAGCTGACATCTAAGGGAGCAGAGACAAGTTATCCCTACTGAGTCCTACCAAAATTATAGATTCATGAGCAAAATAAATGCTGTCATTATTTTAAGTAAAAAAAAAATTGGGGGATAGCTTATTATGTAATAATAGTATCTGGAGCATTCTGAAAATAAGAATAATTTTGTGATCAGAAGACACCATAAATAAAATAAATAGGCTATCCACAGACTGGGAAAAAATATTTATAATACATATATTCAACAGAGGATGTGTATCCAGCATACATAAAGAATACCTACAAATCAAGCTTTTAAAAAATAACAGCCCTATTTTTTTTAAATAGGCAAAATACATCTTACAAAATAAGATACGGCAAATTAAACATGAAAAGTTGCTCAACATCATCTTTAAGTGAATATTAAAACCATAATTTCACACCTACTAGCACAATTAAAAAAAAACCCTAGCAATGCCAAATATTGGAGACAATGTGGAGCAGTATTTGGTGCATGTATAAAATAGTACAATCACTTTGCAGACCTGTTTGGCTGTTTCTTATAAAGTTAAATATACATCTATCCTATGGTGCAGCATTTCACTACTAGGTATTTACACAAAAGAAATAAAAACATGCTTCAACAAAAAGACTTATGCAAGAATGTTAATAGCAGCTTTATGCATAATAGTAAAAAACTGGAAACAGCCCAAATATCCATCTATAGGAGAATAGAAAAATAAATTGTGGCACATCCATACAATGGAATATAAATCAACGGCGTAAAGAATGAACAAAAATTTATATACATGCAACAGCATGGATAAATCTTGAAATCATTCTTTTAGAGGAAAAAGCCAGACACAAAAGAGTACATATTTATTGTTCCAGTTAGATGAAGTTAAAACTAAAGTAAGATGATAAAAATTAGAAAGTGGTTTCCTCTGGGGACAAGGAAATTGACTCTAAAGGGATACAAGAGCAATTTCTGAGATGTTCTGTATCTTTTTTTATTACATAGGCATACACAATTGTCGATAATCATTGAACGGAATACTAAAGATATGTGTACTTTATTGAATATAAGTTATACTCAATCAAAAATCAGAAAGAAATGTTTCCCTAAACTCTGTGACACATTGATGCTCAAGCAGCCCTCTGTAAGACCCCCTCTAACAAATCCCTCTTACAAAGAAGAGGAACATTCCCCGGTCCAACTCCCTCCCCCCACTTTACCACAGACCACCAACCTCCAATACAGCAGCATATTGGAGCACAGAGGCACTGAGCAGGACATGGGAAGAGCAGCAAGACGTAACAAGTATCTAGGGTCCATCAGCAGTTACAAACTTTTTTATACACAATACCTCTTAGAGTGTCCCAGGAGTACTAGTGTTGAGTGGGAAATTTTGCAGGAGGACCCAAGGTCATGAGTTATACAGGTAGGAATAATGAGCCAATCAAATGTGTGACTTTATTCATACCCACAGGCTGGTGGGTCAGGTTACACCAGAGACCTGAAAATTCTCACTCACTCCAATGAGACTGCTTGACTTACTGTACTTCCCAAGCCACCACTTTCTCCCACCTAACTTACTATACTACCTCTTCCACCCAACTGATGAGTTCTAAAAACTCATTCCTGCCAGGTCTGGCACATATACATACTATTATTTTTCAAATATGTTATTTCCCAAAATGTATGTAGACACTGATTATTCAAATACAAATTCACCTAAAGGTATTACTGAGTTCACTGTATCTTCTCAAACAGTAAATGTCAAAAGTAGAACTCCTATTGAGAGTTAATTATTTTTAATAAATAATTTTGAGGGTTTCTTATACCTGAACAGATACTTAGAGTCAGAGAGACCTGGATTCAAATTCTGGCTTTGCAACTTCCTAGTCATGTGACCCTGGGAAAGTTACTTCATCTCTCTGACTTTCCATTTCTCATCTGAAGAGATAGGGATAATGATAGGGTCATTGGGGGATTAAATAATGATACTGAAGTTTTAGCACAGTGTATGACACATAGTAGGTGCTCAGTAAATATTAGCATTATTCAACAGAAACTGTAAGGTATGCTAAAAAAAAAAAATGTCCAGGACTTGGAGTCAAAAGACATAATTCTGCTCCCATGTCCCCACTTCTCTCTCTGGTTTGAGCATGTTCCTTTAAATCTCCAAACCTCTAAACCCTTACATGCAAAATGAGTATGTTGAGTCTAGTTGTATTAGCGATGTCCCACCACCACTGAGCAACTTTTTCTAAGTTGCTGGGAAGAAGATGCCCAAGATGGAAATGTTTATCCCACCATCAACACAATCCAAATTGCAGCAAAGTGCCAATGAACAGCAGGGCTGGGGTAAACATGGCTGCCACTCCCTGCCAGTGGTGAAATGACCCAGGAAAACATCCGGTAAACAGAGAGCTTGGAGTGTTGAGCTAAGAATGATCTCTTCCCGCAGGACTGGCAAATGAGCTAAATCCAAGCAAAGAGGACCTTATGGATAGGAGAGGAAAAGGTCTTTCCAGTGTGTCCGACTTTTTCCATTCCCATTACTGCCACCTAAGTCACGCCTTCAGTGTCCTGCCTTGAGACTGCAGAGAAAGCTTCCTCACCAATCACCCTGCTTCAGGTAATCCTTCCCCATTGTATCCTAAATAGCACAGCCAGAGCTGTCTTTCCAATGCACAGCATCAACATGCTCTCTCACGGTCAAAGTCCTCCAGTGGTGACCATCAACACTGGACTCATGCTCTTCCCCCCTCAAGAATGAATACTCTCTAAATTCTACTGATCCTTGAGGGTCCAGCTCAATTCCTACTGCTTCCAGGAAGCTTCTCCTCATGGATTCTTGGATGAAGTAGCGAGTACTCACTCTAGAGAATCTCAAAAATAACTCAAGCACATGCCCGTAAATCTTTATTGGTTCCCCACTTTTTACTGAATTTTTAAAAAAACACCTCAGACTGGCACTCAGTACAGTCCACAACATTAGCCCAACCCAAATTTCCATCCCACTATTCCACCACACATGGGCTATTCTCTAGCCAATCCTGAGAATTCCTGAACTCATGAATTCACGTTCTCCCTACCTGGTATTCCTGCCCTCAGACTGTCAAAATGGGACCCATCCTTGCTTATTTCAAATGCTATATTAACTCTGCTGCTTTCCCTGATTTCATCCTCCTTCCAAGCCCCTTAGTACCTTGTTTATTCCCCTGGGACTCAAAATCTTCTTGCGTTTCAATTAAAGGTGCACTTTGGGAGCATAAGACCATTAAGGACAGATGCCTCTTTGTGCATTGTGATCCCTGGATTAGCACTGTCCATGCATGTCATGGGACTTAGGAATTATTGGGTGAGGGACACTGGAACATCCATGTCTTGGTAGTTGTACGAGACATGCCAGCATTGAGTGGGAAGTCAGATAAAATGGCACCTAGAGTCCCTTCCAGTTCTAATCTTCCAGGAGCCCTAGAAGGCTCTAGGGGACCCCCTGAGCTCTGCTTTTTCTGAATTCCTTTGGCCACCAGTCACTCAATTCAGCATGTGATTGATTGGTTTTGGTGTTGTCGTTTACACCTAATTTTTTGCAAAGATAATACATTCACATAGTCCAAAATACTTTTTATAATCAAAAGGCACAAAGGACAACACCTTATCCCCCCACTCCTGTCACGTGACTGCTCATTAAGCACTTTTATTAGCTTTTTGTATCCTTCCAGATTTTCTTTACGCAAATGTAAATATATGTTCTTCTATTTTATAACACAAACAGGAGCTTGCATTTAGGTGTTTTTGCAATTAATTTGGGAGTTAAATTTGCCTTGCCAGCTGCAGTGAAACTGCCGTGTGAGGTGTGTACCTTAAAGCTCCTCCATGCTGTACTATGACTAGCTCAAGGCTGGGCACACACAAATGTTTAAATAAGTGCTTCTTGGTTGGCTGCCCTTCCACAACTTTCTCTGCCCTGCCTGGAGCTGAGAGCACGTGCCCCACCTACAACTCCAACGTGTGAAGAGAGGCCCTGCATTCTCACTTCCTCTGACACATTTTTAGAGAATGGTCTGAGCCTCAGGGGGGTCAGTGCAAGTTTTATTCTGTGGTATGCCAAGCCTCCTTCCACCTTTCAATTTGGTGGAAGAGAAAGCACAATTGCCTGGGAGTCAGGAGACTTGGAGTCAGCTGCAACTGCATCCCCAAGTGGCTGCAAAACTCTGGACAAGTCATCTGTCCTCTCTGGGTCTCACTCTTCAAAGAGGCTTCCAGCATCAGGGCAGTCCTTGGCCAGGGTCTTCCAGCCTTGGCTCTGCAGATGTCATGTGCTGTGGGCGTAAGGGCATGTTTGCACCCAGGAGTTCATGGAAGGCACCTGGGGCATTTCCCCTGGACCTGTGTTTGCTGATGACACAGCCCTTGCTGCAGTCACAAGACAGTGAGTGAGCATCTCAGGGCAACAGTTTCCTCCCCAGGACCACAGGCAGCTGTATACCCAAAGCAAGACTGAACTTTTCCTGATAAGTCAAGAATGGCCTAAGCAAGGGTTCCACAGTTGTCCACATATGGACCCCAAGAAGCCTACGGGCACATCTGGGGAGGCCAAGCTACCCATCCATGGAGCCTTCAAGGCCAGCACCCTTCTTACCCGCAACCTCCGAGCAGGTGGCACTAGAATGGGGAACTGTGTGGTTCCCGAGAGCCTGGCTGGGGAATTCCTCTCGATTTCTCTCTGCTCCACTGCCCTCCCCACCTGCCTCCATCTGCCTTTAGGGACAGGAGAGAGCTGACCTGGAAGGGATCTCCAAAGCCATCTGGTCCACCCTCTCAGTCTACAGATTCAGAAACTGAGTCCAGAGAGAGGAACTCACTCACCCAGGGCAAACAGCTGCCTGAGGGGGAACAGTCATCAATGATAAGCCACCCAACCTGTCTCGGGAAAGCCAGCCGGGGCTCTCTCCCTCCTTCCGGAGGCCTTGTCCACATGTCCGCAGTGAGGCAGGTGCCACACCAAGGCTCTCCTCTCAGGGAACAGGGTGAGAAAGTGTCTCAGAGGACGCAGCCAGGCAGATACTCCCCATGGTTTCCTGTTCTGGCGGGAACCCCGGTTGGCTGATTTGGTTCTCTGCACCAGTGGCGAAGGCCAACTACCTGCCTGCCTGCCTCCGGGGGCACAATGTTGGTTATAAACTTATCATGACTATCATGAGCAGAACAGGAGGGAGGAGAGTGAAGTGGCAGTGTCTTCTTCAGCTGACCAGCATTCAGACTGAAACTGGGACTCGGGCCTCAACTCAGACCAAAAAGCTATCACTAGGAGCCCTGTTCCCTACAGGGCTAGAGATCCTCAGGGCTTCTGGAATCTCCTCCTTCTACTGAGTTATACCCACTTCTCTCTGCCTGTCTAAAATCCTCTCTCTCTCCTTTGAAAAGCAGCTCAGGGCTGCCTCTTCCTTGAAGCCTTCCCTGACTATACTCCCCCATCCCAACCCCCCCACCCCCTGCCCCTCCCCCCAACACACACACACACTCAAGGTCTCCATCCTCTTAACTGGGCACCCATGACATGTCCTGGGCTGCTCTTTAGAATGCACATACATCTGCAATCATCTGACCAAAGACTCTGAGCGTCCTCCACAGCCCCTGGCCCAGCAGAACACATAAAAAAGTGCACCATAGTGACTTGCTGGTCAACTGATTCCAGTTCCTCCCATTGAAGGAAAGGGAAACCAACATGTGTGCCCCACACCAGCACCCCAGGAGGTTCTGCCGAGAGGAGTTCATCATGCCAAGTTGCCTCCAGGGTGCAACGACCAGAAGTCAACCCATTTTGGTGGGCTCCACACTAACTCACGGACCAGCTGCAGTGTGGCAGACCAGGACCGGTAAGTCCCACCTTCCAACCTCCTTCCAGACATTGCAACACACACACACACACACACACACACACACACACGCGTGTGATGTCCTTGCATTTTCCCTCCTTTGCTACCCCTCAAGTCTCTTTTCACCCAATTCCTCCTGTGGATAAGTTAAGACTGGTGTGGTCACGGGGCTCATAGGGACTTGCGTATAAGTCACGCCCCGGTCTCTGTGCATTACCCACCACCCAACTCTCCCCCAGGACTCCTTCCAGCTCTAGGAAAAGCCAGTGAGAGCAGCTCTCCATACTCGCTCTGACAGGGCTCAGAGCAAGTAAAACCAGAAATGGAGAAACGGCAGCAGTAAAAGCAAACACCGCTGCAGAGCTGGACCTCACACAGGTCCCTGCCAACATTTAGAAGGACCCTACAATTTCCAGACTGTTCCAGGCAGTCATAATCTGGGGAAGACCTTAATGCTTGATTTCTCTTTTCCTGCGATTTGTAGCCTGTGGCACTCAACATCCTTGAGTCCCAAACAGTGTTCTTGCCCATTAGGCAAAGTTTCTGGGCCAGGCAACAGTGGCTCTCTCCAGCCCAGCCCTGCCTGGCTCCAGCCTAAGGCTGAAGAAACCTCCTCAGCGAAAGCTTAAGGGTGTCATGGTGACATTAATTCAGCCACATTCCACATGTATAATATTCCTGAGTAGTAGTTAAGCCTGTAAATCCATTATTTATGATGCAGAATTGCCCATGCAATGCAATGTAGGTATGTTAGTACTGCTGTGAGAAACTTAACTTTTCAATGTCCTTGTTTTGAGAGGTACAAATTTTACAACTTCAGCAATGCGTCACCAAACACTGCTTACATAGCTACTTCCATACCTGGTTCAAAGTGGCTACTTATATTCAAATACAGAATTTCCCCTACCTGAATATACCGAACAAATTAAAAATGGTTCATGATTTGCATCCAAGTTCTGGGTTTCTTACCAGTGCCCTCGTTTCCTTTGTAGCATTGAAATCAGACCTTAACCGTGCTTGTGAAACAAAAACACGGAGGCCATTTCCATTGCAGAACAGAAAGTCATAGAAAAGCACCTGCATGTCTTTCTTTGTTGTTGGTTGGGGGTGGGGTGAGAAGGGAGAAGGAAGAGGGACACTTCCATCTCCACCTCTCAACTTCAAGCCAGAGACTGAGGGTTCAACCTCTGTGTGTCCAGGGCACCCACACACCTTTTCTGGGCTGTGATTGTCTGCTCTTGAAAACAGCTATACCACCTGTATGCTTTAGCACTGACAGAAGAGAAGGGCTAATCAAAGTGACTAAGGCCAATATACCAGATTATCACAAGCCCTAGTCCCTTTCTGACTTGCAGCTGATCTGGAAACATACTTCATCACCTTCCAGTGCCATATTCCATGGAGGTGAGAATTTTAAGTTCAAACCTCTTCCAGGTCATTATGAAGATTCATGTGTCAAGGCAGAAGAATAGGATATATTTTAGCAATTTATTCACTTTATTTGTAATTTTAAAACATTTAGACATGGGACAGGTAGGCTTCTGTTTGTACTCTAATCCTGCTCTTTTCTTGGCAATAGGCTGGCTCGCCATTTTCCAACACACACCCTTCGCTTCAGTCGGAACCACAATCCCACCGACACACCGCCTCATCCTTAAACTACACCAGCTCCTCCCCCAGCGCTGTTCTTCTCCAACCCTCACCAGGACTGCTCCCCACCCCATCCTTTCCAAATCCTTCCAAGCTTCCTGCAGCCCATGTGAAGCCTCTGCTGAAACCTTCTGTCACTCACAGACCTCCCTTCTCCCTGCACCCCGGTAGTGCTCCCAGCTATACCACCAGACTTGCCCTATGTAAAGTCTATTTGAATCACCTGATGACTTGTACCACTTGTCTCTCTTCCTTTGTAGACCTCCAGGAGGGCCCCAATCTTACATGCTTCTGCATTGCAAACAATCCCTAACAGAATGTTGAATTGAAAGTTGACACTCAATAAATACTTGCTCTTTTTTTGGAGGAAAAGTTGGCAGATGTAATCAAAATTTTAAATGTTCTTGGACTAACCTAGCATCCTGACTTCCAGGCATCTAACCCATAGAAATACTTGGAAAAGAGCTTAGAACAGGACCCTGCCCATAGTAATCATACTATTCAGAATTAATGGTAGCTAGCTGTTGCTGCTGCTATTGTTGTTAGAATGTTCCCTGCAATATTGTTTATAATAGCAAAAATCTGGAAAGAAAACAAATGGCCAGCAATAAGAGAATCATTAAATAATCGGTGGTACAAAAATGTTCATTGCAGCTCTATTTACAATAGCCCGGAGATGGAAACAACCTAAGTGTCCATCATCGGATGAATGGATAAAGAAGATGTGGCACATATATACAATGGAATATTACTCAGCCATAAAAAGAAACAAAATTGAGCTATTTGTAATGAGGTGGATAGACCTAGAGTCTGTCATACAGAGTGAAGTAAATCAGAAAGAGAAAGACAAATACCATATGCTAACACATATATATGGAATTTAAGAAAAAAAAATGTCATGAAAAACCTAGGGGTAAGACAGGAATAAAGACACAGACCTACTAGAGAATGGACTTGAGGATATGGGGAGGAGGAAGGGTAAGCTGTGACAAAGCGAGAGAGAGACATGGACATACATACACTACCAAATGTAAAATAGATAGCTAGTGGGAAGCAGCCGAATAGCACAGGGAGATCAGCTCGGTGCTTTGTGACCACCTAGAGGGGTGGGATAGGGAGGGTGGGAGGGAGGGAGATGCAAGAGGGAAGAGATATGGGAACATATGTATATGTATAACTGATTCACTTTGTTATAAAGCAGAAACTAACACACCATTGTAAAGCAATTATACTCCAATAAAGATGTAAAAATAAAAATAAAATAATTGGTGGTACATCAGTTATATTCTATGCAGATTTTAAAAAGAATGATTTTTTTAAGAACTAAATTTTGTGTATGTATATTATACACATTCATGGAGGCAGCATAAACCCATAATTAAGAGCATAGATTCAGGACTCAGACTGCTTGAGTACCAATCCTGGCTTCATCTCCTACTACCTATGTGAACTTAAGCAAATTATTTAACTTCTCTGTGCCTCAGTTTCCTTATCTGTCAAATGAAGAAAATAATAATACCTGCCTCATAGGACTAATGTATGGACTGAAGGAGTTCCTATGGGTAAAGCACTTAGAAAAGTATCTGGCACGTATTAAAAGTTAGTTGTCATCAGTATTATTGTCTGCAAAAAAGACAAAAGATAAATACCAAACTGTTAACAGTGGTTTCCTCTGGAGAGAGATACTGGAGAAAAGGAAATGTTCTGGTTTTGGGGTTTTTTTTTAACCACAAGCAGGTATAACTTACATAATATAAAGATGCAACCTACGTGCTAATAGGTTGCAGGTTTGACTCATAAGGACAACTGCTACCTGAGATGCAGTGTGAGATGTCAGGATGCAGGAGCACAAGCCACGGCTTCCTCATTTCTAAATCCTGATTCTAACTCCAACCCACAGCCAGAAAATAAAAAATAAAAGATGTTATCACCAGCTGCTGCCCCCCACACACACTCTGCAACCCCACAACGTGCTAAAAAATTCAGAACATCTGTTTGGGGGGAAAAAGCACCAATTACTATTTTGAACGGGAAGAAAGAGAACAAGTAAATTTGGCAACCAATATATTTTTACTCATACGTTTTGAATGCCAAGGTAGGACCTAGTGCTGCTTTAATAATCATCTTCCTGTGATAAAAGCTGACTCTAAGTACCACCTAGGACCACGCCCTCCATGTCACAAAACCCTCCTCTCTTCCTAGACACCTTCCCAGCCACCCCCAGTCTGCAGCATCCTCTACCTCGCGCCACGTGGAGCCATGCTTTGGCCCCTGCCTCTAGGAGGCTCTGGCTCTGGTGACCCACGCTGTGATATGACACGTGCGCCACCCAAGGCCCAAGAACACTGAGGACAGAAGCCCTCTACCTTGGGCTTCATTCTTCTCCACCACTTCCCGGCACATCCCCTCCTACCAGCCACACCACAAATCTAAGCTCCTTAACCCCACCTCAAGGCCTCGCCCAGCCTCGCCCCGGGGCTGTTTCAGCCCTGTCTCCGGCAACTCCATGACTCCCTCTCTTTCTGGGGGCGCAGTCAAGCTGGCCAAGTCCCTGCCCTCCAGCCTGACCTTTTGCTTTGCACTTCTTTCTCTTGTGGAGGCTGCTCCTCTCCTATCCACCGTCTTTGCGCTACTGTCAGCATCTCCTCCCTTGCTCTTCATATAACCACTTCCCACTACCCTTCAGACCAACTTAACAACACCCCCGCATCCTGGCCCCTGACCAGTGCGTAACCATCTCTCTGCCCTCTCCACTCTGCACCCTCATCTTGTGCTCAGCAAACAACCCAAATCACACAGGCTACCCTCTGAATGGCTAGAGCCTGTCTCCTTAACCAGACTGCAAATTCCTGGAAGATAGGACACCTGCCAAGGTTCTTTGCCTTTCTCGTGTTGGGCACGGGAAGAGCAGGGTAGAGGGAAGGCTGGCAATTGGAAGGAAGCGAGGTGCAACTCTTCCCCCAAAAAGCTGAAGTGGGGTTTCATTTAGTAGTGAAATTCCCATTGACAGCTTGCTAACTTCTCATGGCAACCTTTTCTTATTTGTCTTTTTGTTCATTTAGAAAGCTAGGAAAGAAAAAAAAATTGTTAAAAATTAAATCCAAAACTTTCAGCTCTGATAAGATGAATTTTCTCAAACGCCAATAATTCCACATGGCTTGTCTAAAATTAGAGGGAGAGAGAGAAGTGACCAGGATTTTTAATGGATTGGCTTCCATAGTAGATGCAAGATAGTCAAGTTTTATTTAAATGACTTTCTTAGGAAATTGGAGCAGCAGGCAATGCATCAGATGCCAGAAGTCCATTTAAATATTATACTAAGGGAAGGGAATTCATTTGGTCAAGCTGCTAAAATGAACAGGCAGGGACAGAAATGCCCTGGAGAAGTGCTGGGTATTTCATCTTGAATCCATTTGTAAAATAAACACATTTATTTACCAAGTTTAGCACTTTGACTATTTCCTGGAATCAGTATTTGCACAAATCTAGGCTGAGATGGCCAACTGGAATTAAAAAGTGACCAAGACTACAAAATTAATTTGACACTCTTCAATTTTCTTGTTTAGAAACACAAGACAAAATCCTAATCAAATTGGAAGTTTATACACTATTTCAGTCTACAGCTTGGAAATTGCCACAGCGCACTGGCAAACGGCCGCCCTTAGCGCCTCCAGCCCCAATGTGCTTGTGATGATGGTCCAAGCTACAGCTGTTTATGAGCTTAAAATGCAAACATACTAACTCCTTACTTCTGTAGGAAGAACTTGCATTCCCCCTGACACCTACTGCTGCCTTACAGATGGGCCTAGCCCTGAGATTTCAAACATACTACAGGAAACACACTGACACACACACACCCTGCCCAGGCCCCACACTGCCCAGACACTTTTAAAATTACTTTTCCAGTAGGATCCCAGGAAAAGGTTCTATTTAGCTACCACTTGCACATGGCCAGGTTATGACTGGTTTGACAACCTATAGCCTCTCCGGTTCTGCAGGGGTCCTTGGGGTAACTCTGCCCTCTGCCGAGTTAATGACTCCTTTTGGACTCTGGATTGGGTGTTTGGTATCCTGAGTTTCCTGTATCCTGCAGAGGTAGGAAGACCACACAGTATCAGACTTAACATCCCACAAGATGAGGTGTGGTACAGCAGACCTACTCTACTGTGCTGGCAACTGGGGCTGGAGGGTGAGGTTGTTGTTTCCTGGCTCAGTAGCTCACCAGCCAGTTTCATTACTGCACTCCTCCCCTCCTTGCCCCTGAGTAACGAAACTCCTGCAGGGAGGCCTGGCTCTTCCCCAAAGCTCTCAAAGATTTCAGAAGCCCCTTCTTCCCTGGCAAACTTTTTCAGCAATAGCCTGCCCTGCTCTCCCCATATTGTCAACAGTTCATAGCTGAAGCCTCAGCGGAATATCCCATCCAATTTCCCATAAAATGGGACATGAAAATAAACACACATATTGTATGTTGGTTTACATTTCCTGCACAGACCCAGCAGGGGCAACAGGAAAGACATTAAGGAAACTATTTCTAAAGCAATGGGCTACATTTTAGCAAGAACACTCTCACTGACCCTAAAAAGAAAGCCATTAAGATGGCTAAAATCTCATATAATTCTTCAAAAACGTTCTTGAACATTCCCATTTTAATTTCCAAAGTCAATATGGCTTACTAGTGCCCCATGCTCTATGACAACAATTCATATTGATGGGGAGGGAAGTATGAACATTTTTCTATTGAATGGAAAATTTGGTTATTTTTAAGGACATTATTCCAAGAGAGAAAAAGGTCTTAAGTCCATAGCACCTGACAGAATATTGTTTTGTTCCTAGAAGGCTGGTTTCTCTTGACATCTCTGCCCTCATTTAAAAAGCATATCACAGTTGTCACCTTTATATTTTCAGTCATGCGATTTCAAACCCCAAAACAGAATGTTGCCATTTATTTTTCTTCTGAAGAAAAGGAACCCTGCTTGCATGCACGCTCAACGCCCCAAATCCAAGAGAACATTCCCGTCGCACCTCTCTAGTTCAGAGCACCTGGCAAGTCTGAGTTAGTGAGACGTCTGAACTAGAGAACAGAGAAGGCTATTTTATTTCTTTCAAGTAAACTCACTAGTAATAATCACTTGCCATTAGCACATTAAAATTGTATGTAAGTGGTGCTACTGAAGTGCTAGAAAACAGTTTGTTCTCAGGCAGATAAATGGCCTCTCCTGTAGTCTTGTTCACATTGCTAATCTGGTCAGCAAAGCCTTTCCTCGTGGATCGTGTAAGCATTAGCACCAGGTGCCCTGCCAGGGAAGCACACACACACAATCCAAAGCCACCTTGAGAAAACAATATATTTTCCACCACAACGGAGCCATTTTACCACACCTAAGAACCTGAAATATAAACAAAAAATAAAGGAGTGTGTAACATCACTGCCTCTCTCCGCAGGGGCCTTCTTATGGTGGGGGACAAAACGGTAGTCCCACACTCCAGCCATCAGGAGAACCCTGACAGCTTCTTCCGTTAAACTTTCCTCCATATCCTGCTCCTCACTAGCCGGCCTTGGTGCCCTAATTCTTCCCCTTCTCCCACTCCCAAGCTTCTCCCTGTGATGAGAGAAGGGTGAAGAAGTGTGGAGTGTCTGGGTCCGGTGCTTTTTCCGGTCTCATCTACTCATACTCCTCTCTTAGTATTCCCGTGCCACTGAACCGGGGATTATTACTTTTGTGGGTTGGCGAAGGTGGGCGTCTTAGCTCAATGCTAGCCTTAAAGAGAAATGTCCTCTTCACTGGCTCTTCCTTGAAGACCTGCACTTTTTCTCATCTCAAGAGGCAAAATTGAAAGACTCAGCTCAGAGTGTGGAGCTACAGGACTAAAGGGATCACTAGACTGCTTCGGAGCCAGGCCCTCAGCCAGAAGGGCTAAAGGAGCCCTGTGACCCATGCTAGTGCAGATTTCAGCAGGAACAGAAGTTTCACACTAGGGCATGGGGCCAAAGCCATGATGAAATCAATAGGATGCCTTTGCCAAGAGTGCCCACTCTGCATATCTCCCTTGAGCCTGATCTAAGAGTTGACGTTTAGGACCTGGTTAAATAGCTTTCCAACTCATCACAACTGACTGAACGAGCAGATAAATGGAAATTTGGAACATAAGAAGCTGAGATAATCCACACACAAATGTCATGTCCCCAGATGACTGTGGGTTGAATATATGCACAGCAAGACATTTTCATAAACCAAGAAGAGATGAAATTGCCCAACGTCTTTCACCCTTCTTACACTTGCCTATAACACAGCTGCTAATATCTAGCACCATTATTAGGGGTGATTGAATTGACGTTATATATACAATAAGATTCACGCTCCGAAGATATTAAGATCCACTGTCAGACAAATCAGTCTTTCTCAGCTCTGATAAGAAGACCAGTTGGGTGACTGGCTCAAGGCTCATGCAACTTCCAACCCCTCATACCGAGAACGGTGAAATCACACTTCTGGGGGCCCAACATAGAGGATAACATAGAGAATCTAAAGCAGAAGTTTGAAGTTTCCTTATTTTATTTAAAATTAATGCAAATTTTGTATTCAACTTTATAATGTAATAATCTTTCCATTAATTAACATTTCCTCAAAAATCCTTCAATAAAATAAATGCTCCGGGGAAATTGCCACGTTTATCCTACAGCCCCAACGTTTGGCCAGCATACCACCACCTCACCCCACATACCCCAGCTTGAGAAGAAAAGCAACGAGGGAACCAAAGCAGAGTTCTGAATCTTGGAAAGAGAAGTGAAAACAATGCTTACCAAAGTAGGGGGAGACTGATTATATTTTTTCCATAACCATTTTCCATAGCCACTGCTAGAAAATGATTAAAGTATTATGCTGGCTTGTCATGAACTGTGTTCATTGAAAAGTTTTCTCCCCTAGGGACCATCAGGACTTGGCTTAGGAACAGCCTCTGAGAACACCTTGAGAACTTCATACATAAAAGCCAAACTCCTTAATCCCTTAATACACCTAAATTCTGATGAAGTCACTGAAGGTGTCAGAGCAAGATGCAAAATCCTCGAGAGACTATCATCAATTTAGCATTTCCAGTTCAGGTGGAGATATTAATTCCACTTATCAAAGAGAAGTACAGAAAGGCATTCATTATGAAAAGCAGAAACCCAAAATGAAGAATATTGTGGGTTGGTCTCAGCTGGGTTTCCCTGAATTTATTACCTTGGAAAGTTCAACACAGATCTAAGTCTTCCACCCGAGACGGTAGCTAGTGGGAAGCAGCATCTGGGAGCAAATCACCAGGATCATGGTGGCCTCCTCACTGGGTACCAGCTGTGCAAACCCCCCAACATTAAGGAATGAAGAAGCAGCAGCTGGGGAAGAAGGTTAAGGAAATTGTGTGTTTAAAGGCAAGACCATTTTAAATTTTAATATTATTCCTATATAATTTGATATATGATCGGATGAGATCAGGAGGAAAAGATTGAGACATACGGGAGAAAGAGGAAGTAAGGAGATCAGGGTGAAGGAGTAGGGAATAGTAGGAACGATACAAAGGCCAGAAGACAGAGAACAGAAAACAAAAGAGGCCAGATGGTGGGAATGGAGAACAGCCACCAAAATCCTGTCCTCTGGAGGCATGCTTGTGCCATTTGGAGGAATAACTTTAATTTGTTTTGTCTTTTTCTTATTGTTTCAGAACATCTGTGGCTTAGACAAACAAACTTCTCATTTGCAAGAAGGAAAAGAGATCTCGCCTTCAACTCAACATAACTTAAATTTGGCTCTGACTTTAAAAGTTAACCAGTTTTGGAAAAAAAAATTAACCTAAGCCTGAAGCTTCAGAAAATGGACCTTAAATTTTACCTGTAGTTCAATCCACCTTCTTGCAATGAAATAGTAATTAATATATTTCCATTTTCCTTCATGATTAAATTCAGGAGAAGAGTCTACAAAAGCATGATTATACCTAGGGAAAGTTACAGTCAATGGATTTACTGACTAGAATTAGGGGCACTGTTTTCTCTATTTCACCCCAAAGTCAGACATCAAAGTAACCTCTCTCTCTCTCTCTCTCTCTCTCCCTCTCTCTCTCTCTCTCTCTCTCTCTCTCTCACACACACACACACACACACACACACACACACAAGCACATATACACTCCACCTCACTCTCCCTCACTCTGAATGTATTCCTGGTGATAGAGAATCCCAAAGTCTCGTTCCCATGCTCCACCCTCTTTTTTCCTTATAAGCTTAGAGTCATGTATGTGACATATCAATTCAGTTCTCATTTGTCAGGTCAAGAACAGGGCCAATATGTTGGCTTAATTTAAAGAGTTTCTGAGTTGTTAGAATTTCAGGATGCAAACAAAAATGAAATTTGACTTAGAGGGTTTTTTTCCCTCCCACTTCCTGGTGAAGATACAACAAAATAGCCAAAAGGTAGTTAGACGATGGAGAACAGGTGCAAAGGGCTGGAAAAATGCTCTGCTCTTGAATAATTGAAAGCAGACTAGAGATCCTTCTGTTCTATGAACTCTCCACAACTGGAGAGAGTTGGTTCCCTGAAAAGGTCTGAGCACTGGTCAGGGAATTCCAAATTACAAGGGGGAGAAATCACTTGAATGAAGAGTTCAACAAGAGATCCCCATCTATTTAAATTGTAAAGACACCAAAACATGAAAATCTGCCTGCCAGTCCTGCTCTCATTCGCTTGAGCCAACTACATGCATGTGCTTGGATGCAGAAAATAAAAATGGCCCTGTGGTCCCTTGAAAAACTTTCCTTAATCTTGATGTTACTTTAAAGCCATCATAAATCACACAACCTGCCAATCTTGCCATGTTTTATAAACCGTGGCGAGAGGTAGAGTATTTCTGGCCCAACGATCTCCCAGTAACAAATGCCAGTTCTAATGCTGCAGCATTTCCTCAATACCACTCGACCTCTTAAACAAGGCTCTACAAGTATATTAACTGTCATATTCTCAATTTTTTTTTTTTACAATGGGAAGTGATATCCTCTTATGACTAGCTCGAGGGAGCCAAGGGCAGCGGCTGTCTGGGGACTGACGAAAGCACCCAGTTGTGGTGGGTAAGGCTTTCCACTCACCAATTACTGTCCCTAACATACCTATGGGTTCCCTGATCCCTACAAGATCCCCCAAGGTCACACCCCACCGACTCAACAGGTTCCAGCCTGCCCCTGTAACTCACTGTCATCCAAATGGGTGCCAAAATCAACCTTCACAGGGCCACACTCTGCATGGCCTTCAGGATCAATCGAAAAGGCTGAACCCAGGCAAGCCCATGGCCTGGCTTGCCTTCAGGAAATTCCGGGCTGTCTGCAGCAGCTGTGGTTTGAGTAGTACAACAAATTCACTTACTGAATGACAACAGCTTTATTGGCAAGCCAATTCAATTAAAGCCCCTGCATCCAACAAAGTCTCCGGCAGCCCTCTCTGCATAAAGAACATGGAATCATGCCTACATTTCCCTGAGTGCCCTCAGCCCTAGCTGTCCCTCTACATGAGAGGGAGAGGGATGAATGAATTACATGCGGATGATGGTAATTAATGGCTGGCTGTCAGAGAGTCATTTCGGAGGCTCGGCCGTTGAAGGCTCCGTATTAAAGACCAAAGCCCAGCACAAACTGACCAGGACAGGCTAGAACTCGCTTTCTAAATAGTAGGAGTGTCGCAGGCACCTGCGGCAAGAAGGGAGGGGGAAGCAGGGTAAGGTAAGGAAGGGAAACAGAGAAGCAAAACATCAGGCCGCTTACATTGATCAATGCTTCTTACACTATTGATATATAAATAATATGTTCATTTTTCATTCTTACAAAATATGTCCTTTAGGCTACCATTATGGCAAACTTACTTCAGAGTTCTGACATGAGCTTATTAGGAGGGGGAAAGGGAGGGCTGACTGTAGAGCTACAAACAAAACACATTTTCTTATAAAATATATATAACATCATTTTTGCCTTCAGTAATAAAGATAAAATAAGAGTTTTTCAGATCCCTGGCACAGTCTTGCCAACCAGTCCTTTGGCACTCAGAGAGAACGTGGGGGGAAGAATAGCAGAGGGGGCAGGAAGGGAAAGAAAACAATTAACAAATCAGCTCCAACTGGCTCATTTATATGGAGATAGCTCTCACTTTGCCTTTAGCCAATGCCACCAACAGAGCCAAGTCAGGTTAACTACCTAGCAGGAGATAACTTGGGTCGATTGGGCTTAATTATTCCTGATAGTAACAGGTTACCATATGCACTGTTTGGAGCATAAACAAAAGCCAGGTATCGAGGGGCTAAAATGATCCTTCTCCAACAATTGGAGTCGTGTGAAAAGCCAGGCTCCTGGTTCATTCCATCTGTCTAAAGTCCTAGTCTTAGAGGTCTCAGGGCCTGAGTTGCCACCCATGAAATGTGAGGAATTCCATGACTATACTGGAATGAGTCTTTTGTCTCACTCCCAGAAAGAGAAGAGAGCTCCAGGTGGGAAATTTCATTTAGGGAGTTTGTTTCTCTGCTCACAGCAATCCTCTGGAATGTTTGCCTAGAACCTGACTTCAAAATTCCAAGTTTGGAGAAAATGTCAACTCCACCAGGAAGCCTCCCCAGATTCTCTCAATAATAAAATACTTCCTCTGCTACACTCCTAGAGAACCCTGAATGTCCTCTATCATGGTCTTTAATTCAATCTTCTCCACAACATAGTTTGTTGTCCCCTTGTCTTCCTTCCCCAAAAGACAAGGGTTTTCTGAGGGCTGAGCTCTGGGCTTTGTATATAACTGGCACTCAATAAATCTAAGTGGAGTTGAATTAAATGGCCCTTAGGAAATGGATACGACTTCGCAAAGCCTCAGTCTTAAAGAATCATGTGGGACCTTGTTATGACCCTACAGGCATCAAGATTTCACTGCTGTTTTCCTCACTACAGCCACCAAATTGGTTGCCCACTTTAATTAGAACAGAGGCCAGATGTCTGGCCAGCTCTGCTAGAACCGGAAGAGCTAGCAAGCTGGTGGAGTTTCCCAGCTGGGGGCTCGAGAGGCTGGCTTCGTGTGGTTGGGTCACCTTCCCTTGCATACTTCCTTCCCTCTTACTTGACTCCCCTTCCCCCCCCCACCACCACCACCCCATCCCGAGGGCAGCTGTCCCTTTTATCAGCAAAAGCCCTTTCCTGACAACACATCTGTCCAGCACAATGTTTCACCCTGTCCAGTGATTCGGTTACCTGAAGCATTTGCATCCTTAATCAGTGCAAGGGCCTGAAACATATGTGTCCGTAAAGAGCCGGCAGAGGCAGAATATCTCCTTTCAGAAGACTACTATCCACTAAGAATGAAATCTAATATTTAAAGGGCATGACACCCCGTTCATACTAGATTTCATTAATCAGTGTTTTCGTGGAAAGGATAAATCCTTTATGCATGCCTTTTTCCTGATTTTTTCCCCCATTTAAAAACTGCAATGCTTATTTTTCTTCCCTGCTATTAGCTCACAGAGACCCACTACCGTGAACCCTGCTTCCTTGCCTCCCGAAACTCACCCTTACTCATTCACACTGAGGGAATGAAGTTCAGTCAAGAAAAAAGGGGTAGAAAGGGAGACAGAGAAGTGTTCTAGTTAGTTTTAAGCATGTTTCATTAAATAAAACCTTTGCGACCCTTGAAAAAAATAGACCGTCACTATAATTACGAGCCTGTACTTGGCATGTGAGTGACCAATATGTTCAATGCCTCAGGAATATTAAGTAGGAGATCACAGCCTTCGCTTGGACACTCCCTAAGGACTATATTACTGACATTGAACATGATGAGAATGGCATTGCTACGACAGCCACAAAACCCACACTTTTAGGTGAAGTTCAGAAAAGAGGAATCACTGGTATCCTTCCTGAGAGATGTTGACCAAAGCATATGCTGATTTTTTTTTACCTTTTCACATAGCCTCTTATGTATCTGCATATGGCATTGAAATTGCAATGAAGCAATGAAGATCAGCACCAAAGTACTTAATCATGTCGCTAAGGACGGAAGAGTCTAACAATACCCAGGACCTCTGAATGAACCAGAGGCACTTTTCAGATGTCTAAACACCTATGATTGTGCTAATACTATTCTGCTGCATGTTCCCTTCAATTTACGGAATAGTGAAGACCCAACAAATTGTTAAATAATGCCCCATTTCCTCATTAGCTTCAAATGTAACTCCCATTGTTGAGTAAATATCTTGGTTCCTGAATAACACTTTTTAAAATATGCAACAAATAACACAAATATGGGAAAACAGTATGTACAAAGATGCTTATCACAATATGCTTTATAACACTGGGAAACTAGAAGCAATCAAAATGATAACAATAGGTAAGTGTTAAGTAAATACACTGCAATGGACCATCACACAGCCATTAGGAGGATAAAGACCATATAGCAACATAGAAAAATGCAAGTGACACATGCTAAGTGGGAAAGGGACTGGAAATTGTATTGCACTGTGATTACAACTAGGTAAAAGCATATATATAAAAAAAGACCAGAAAGGAATAAACAAAAATAATAATTGTGTTAGGGATTATGAATGATTACTTTCCCTTATCTTTACTTCTCAAACTATCAGTAATGTTAGGTGTCTTTTATAATTTAAAAAACAAAAGGAAAACCCAGCAACTTTTTAAGAACTATCCTTTTTTAAAGTAGCTATAATTTTGAAATAAAAAAACAGTAATATGCAAAATATTCTAACTATGTGAAGCTCTAATTAAGATGTTCCACATGGAAACAGCAACCCTGGCAGGGTGAGCATCACCCCACACTGCTGCTCCCACCACTAACACACATCTCAGGGAGGATTCCCTTCTGCAGACTTTTCCACTGACTCAGATTTACAGGCCTCTTTCTAGATATTTTCACTCCACCTGAACAGTTTATTTCAATATAATCATTGGATGGGAGAAAGCAGCAGTAGCTGAAACTGAGGGCTGCAAAGTCAGAATTCTGCTTAACCACAGATGCTGGCGTCCAGCTGGCTGGCTGCAATGAAGCTGCTTAGGGGTGGACACTGGAATAGCCACACAGGAGAGATAAGAGGCTGGGAAGAATGAGCCTAGCAATTTAAAATAAACCTGAATCTCCTTAGCTCTGTTGAATAAGATCCCAGGATACTGAAACAACTTGCAGCTTTGGCCTTGGATCTGCCGTGTATGATCTTTGAAGAATTAAAGAATGAGAATGAAAGGGTCAGAACTCTGGTGGGGGCCAATTTTATATCTTTGATCCAAACAGCACCTCTTAATGTTCCAGTGGATCATGTCCACTTCTTGACCAGAATTCATTTCCAAACTACAGCCTTCTGGACCCCACAGAAAAGAGTATACCTAAAATTTATCTCATGGGCAGCTAATAATAATCTACAGGCATTAGCTAACAGTAATAGATTCTGAATTACATAAAGAGACAATAGATAACCAAAAGCTTATCTAGCAAGATGTCCCACTCACTTGGCAGCACTTCTTGTACTTCACATTAAATCATACAGGTCACATGTTGCTGCATCAAAAAACCATAATTTTCTGTAGTCTTAGGTGAGTAAGCCTTATGTTCCCATATAAGCTATAAATGCTAACCACTTTTTAAGACAATGGCCTCCCTTTAGGATTTGACTTCTTGCCATGACACTTTTGATAACTTTATCAACCCCAGCGTATTAAAATAGTCAAGCTTGTAAGCATCAACTATCTAACACTGATTCGTGAGTCTAATCCTAAAACTAGCTCTTTAGGCTGTTTTAGCTACTTTTATATGCAACCTGAGTACATGACAATATCACATTCAGTTTGGAAGGCAGACCTTATAAAGTGTGAAATCTTTTAAGACACCATAGGAGCACACAAAACAATTATAATAAGCATTGCACATATTTTTTAATGTGACTCTTTTGCTGGTCTTCTTCCTCATCTCAGTGCTCCTGGTATCACTTCTTTAGTCAACATTGTAAGTCGTTTCAGCCATGTCTGCCCAGGGAAATGGAAGGAAGAATTCACGTCTTCCTTTGGGTTCAAACCCCAGACAGCCCCTGAATTAAGACAGAGAGGCAGAGGACAGCAAGAGGCATCTCCCCAGAAGGGTAATTTATTTTGGCTTTAATGAGAGGCAAGACAGTCCCCACACGCTTGGCATGAGCAGAGTTTAAGAACTTAGAGCAGTTCCTGAAAAAAGCATGAAGGACATCTTCTCATACCACACCTGAACCACCTGTTTGCTAACTTCCCCCTTAGACTCTCAAGTTTTTGCAAGTCTTTGCCTGAAACAGCTTCTTAAATCTGCAGTTAAGTCAAGTGCCACCTTCTCCCTATAGAAACCTCAGCCCGTCCAGGGTCAAGGCAAAGGGTTACTGCTGAAAGGAGGCACTAAGTTGGAAGGACACTTGGGGACTCTTCAGTCTAGTGGTAGCCACCAAATCACCAGAGGAGCCTGTGACCCAGCCCCAGAGATTCTGCTGCAGTGGGACTGAAAGCCACCCAGGCGCTTGCCCACACACAACGTCTCTGTCACAGGTGGCCCAAGCACAGCACTCTGAGAAACAAGGATGTACTCCAATATCCTCTGAGGCTCAGAGAAGTTGCCAAAGACACATAACCTGTTGGCAGTGGAGTTAGGAGCAGTATTCAGATCTGTAGACATCCTACTGCCCCAGAGAGTGAGAGGAAAAGCAATTACAGCTGGAGGCCGGGCAGGAGCAGGTAGCACTACCCTCCCCAGTGGATACCAACATGTGCTGTGGAGTCTGGAACCTGGAGCAGGCACTTGGTGCCAAGGGATCATAATACCACCTTTAATGATGCCTATGGCTAACCTTCCCCACAGGAGCCACAGGAACAAAACTCTTTTCTAGGCACCTGCATTTGATCTAATATCTGGATAGAAGTGGCCATCTGGGGCTGGCTTAGCAGAATCATAAAATCCAGTCCCAGCTTCACCGGGTGTCAGCCATGTAACCATGAGCAAGTCACTTACCTTCTCTTCGGCTTCTGTTTGCCCATCTGAAAAATGAGCCTAATGCCTACTTTTCTGATTTGTTGTGAGAATCAAATGAGGTCATGATATGTCCTCTGAAAATTAAAATCTTCTGGAAGCATAACGTCCTATCTAGTATTTTCATACTCTTATGGATCTTGTGCAAAACTAGAAGGAATACACCCTCTTCTACAACAAGAATTGGATAGGATAGAGCGTCCCAAAACTACCAGAATTGCTCATATTTTCTAGGAAGCCTAAAGGCTATAGCCTGTGTACACAGTATCAATGCAGACCCGTGGTAAGCAGAACAGAAAGGATGAAGCCTTTAGAAGGCACTTGGGATGCATTCGAACTTGGAGCCCAAGGCTTTGCTGACTTCCTATATCCAAGAGTCACAGCCACAGGACTGGGGTTTATCTGGTCCTCTAGCCCTGATCAGGGCCAACAGTCGTAATGATTCTGGGGTCCTTCGATGGCTCTCCTCCCCAGCTATATAAACACATGGTTCTGAGGCACTTCCTTTGCCTCCTAAACCAGCACTCACAAACGCATTCCATGCAGGATTCCAATTAATCAATTTTCTGCCTGCATTTGCATGTTTGAAATGAGGAAAATATTTTAGATCTCTGTTTTTTATTCCAGATGGAATCTGTTTGTAAAAACCCAGAACTCCTTTCAGAGGCCATTGAGAGGTAGAAGAAGGTGAGGGGGTGGGGCTTCTGGGAAGGCTTTGGGGCCCCAACTTCCTCTTCAAGTAGAGCAGCTGTACTTCTACCTAATCGGGCTCCCACAGAAGGCTTCGTTTTGTTAATTTTTTTAAAAAGTCATGAAAACCAGTCATCTTATCCAGTCCCCTGGTTTAAAGGGGAGGAAATCACATTGGAGAAAGGTTAACTGATATTCCAACCTTCTCCCTTAGTCACTTGCCCAGGCAGGAGAACAATGGGAAATTCTGCTTCCAATGGAAGGGCTTCCTGCAGGGGTCTTTGGTCTCAGTGCAAGCTGCTATGCATGGCAGCAGCTGGGTGGCTTCTCCTGTCTGTCCCCACATCTGGCAGCTCTCAACAGTGGCCACCTCCAGTTCCAGCTCATCAGTGCCTCCCCAGGGCCTCTCCTGGAGCACTCCAGTTAACAGCTGGGATAGCATCTCCAGGGTTCCTCATCTCCTCTGCCAGCTCGTCTGGCCCTCTGGTTTCTGGGTAGCACCATCTTTACAGAATCAGCCCCTCCCTAGGACTCTTTCAAAGGACAGTTCTCAAAAAAACATGAAAATAAAAAACAAAAAACACCCACAAAACTTATTAATGACTCTGTGAAGTGACTCCGGGGAAGCAAGTCCATGTAAGGAACCCTGGCTGTCACATTAGTTGCCCCCTCAGGGCCCATGCCTGCTGACTCTCCTTAGCTCAGGGTGTGTACCAAGGTCTCCAAAGCTGTCCTCCCAAGGGTTGTAGGGGGAAACTTTATACTATTATATCTATGTTACATTTGTTGGACATGGTAATAGTATTGTGATTATATAGGAACATGTCCTTATTCCTAGAAGATGTAGTCTGAAGTGTGTTTGTGTGTGTGTGTTTAGATGGGGAAGGCGGGAAGGTATAGGCTGAGAAAGAAAGAGGTAAAGCAAATGTAGAAAAATGTCAGTTGGTGAATCTTGGTGAATGGTATATAAATGTTTATTGTACAAGTCTTTTAACTTTTCCTTAGGTTTGAAATTTTTCCAAATAAAATGCTTGGGGATAGGGGAAGGAGTCTTATACAAAGGCAAATTTACCCTGAAGTGGATGAAGCTTAAGTGTCAGGGTCCCTCACTACATGGAGCCCTTCCAAGACACTGGTAGGTTAATGAGGGTCATCAAGGTAAAGAGTAGGTAAGATGAATTACTATACCAGAAAACCTGAAACACCCTGAAATCTTACAGCTTACATACAAAGCAAACTGGATAGAGGTTGTCCCAAGTTTGTCAACAACCTAAAAAGTTATGACATTACCAATTACAAGCAGCAAAGCTGACATTTTCTTAATTGTCAATAATAAAAGACAAATTTCTATCAGCCATGTTAGAGAAAGACTAAATTATCTTTCTATTCTCTCTGTAGAAAATATCACAAAATTGTTGTGTACAAAGAGCTGAACAAAGAATATAGAAGGAAAAGTATCATAGAAGTATGTCAAGTAATTAATTCAAAATATTGTCAGTTTTCTAGACTTTGTCATGTTTATAGCATTTGTCAGCATGTTTAATAATTATATAATTTGATTTATTTTTTCCTTCTGTATATGAATTCACTTTTAGAGCCTCCCTCCTTCTAAAGTGCATGCTTTGTTTCCCAAACATGTTGTTCACACAAATATATACACACAGACAAATGTCAATACATGCAGCCTTTTTTCAAAGCAACATCTTTTGGGTTTAGGGTTCCTTGGAACACATTTGGAAACACTGCCCCAGAGCAAAGTTGCTTCTTTTTAACCACATCTATCTATCATGGTAGCTGCACTGTAGCATTTGATTTCTAGGAAGACATTTATTTGAAGAGTTTACTTAAAGCAAATAAACTATGTTTTTCATTGATCTTATATTTACATACAATCTGCTTTATATAGCCACATTCATTAACCCAGCCAATTAAGGTCCAAACAGCACTGTGAGGGAGGCCAGACAGGTAATAAGAAAGGATTTGCCCCAAGTCCCACTTCACAAACATCCACCTCCATCTCTCCAGCCTCTGTTTGGCTACTTCAATGTCCCATGGGAGTAAACTGAGGCAAAGGGGCTGGAGGTAACTTTTCTTAGAACAACAAGGCATAGGATCTGGGTTTCCATTTTGTGGATTACTGTCGAATCGGTAAATTATTTTAACAGGCTCGATTTCTGTGGCCTGCTTGTCCTTTGACACCTTGTGTTCAGTGCTACCTGGGGAAGAGACAAAGAAGACTAGGGCTCACATATGGGAGAGAGGGGAGTGAGTATGAGGGTTCACCCTTCTTTGCGCTCCCCAAAGTGAAGACAATTCATCCTTGTCCCCCAGTGGAAAAGGATCAGTCTTTGACATTTTGCATTATAGATAACGCCAAAGAGGTAGCCCTAAATGCTAAAGGAAACTTTCAGAAAGAAGTGCAGCTTTCTATGGGTCCCTCTTCCTAACCATCCTGCATCAGCAGACCAGGGACCAGACACAGCTTCCTGGCCCATGAAAGAACTGGAGGGACAGAGCCCCATCACAGTGCTCACTATGCATTAAATTCTCCTGCTTTGCCATGGAATTCCAGGGGCAGGAAGGGGAACCCTTCTGGTAAAAACTCCAGAGCTAATGCTCTAATACAAAACCCAGTAACAGCAACAACAACATAATAATAATGGTAAAATAACCGTCATTTATTAAGCATTTTCCCAGCCACCTTAGATGGTTTCCATGAATTATGTCATCCCCTATAAAAAAAAAACTAGGAAACACTTCTTCAAACACTAGGGTAAGAGGGTTCCATTCATTGTGGTAAAGGGTACAGAGCATTGCTCTGCTTTGACTCATGTCAGTAAGTAGGTAGAGGGCTTCCCTGGTGGCGCAGTGGTTAGGAATCTACCTGTCAGTGCAGGGGACACGCGTTCAGGAAGATTCCACATGCCGCGGAGCAACTAAGCCCGTGTGCCACGACTACTGAGCCTGCGCTCTAGAGCCCGCGAGCCACAACTCCTGAGCCAGTGAGCCACAGCTACTGCAGCCCATGTGCCTAGAGCCCGTGCTCTGCAACAAGAGAAGCCACCGCAATGAGGAGCCCACACACCACAACAAAGTGTAGCCCCCGCTCGCCGCAACTAGAGAAAGCCCGCACGCAGCAACACCCAGCACAGCCAAAAATAAAATAAAATAAATTTTTAAATAAGGAGGCAGAGGAAGCTGACCCCTATGGTTGGGAGTCATCCCCACTCCCCCACCCCTCACCCCACCATGGTCTCTCCACTAAACACTCAGAGGACCAGCGATGGTGAATACAGGGCTGTGCACTGGTCACACTCAGATATTAAAGTCGACTAATAAGTAAGAAATATAATAATTATACAGTTGATACATTATGCATTTTTATTTTACTGTTTAGACAATTCTGAAGTTTGTACAGGTAAAACAGAAACTCACTCCTCACTTCCTCTCATACTGTTAACAGCTCAGTGGTATCCTTGCAGATTTTCCGTATATATACATGGAAATAATAATGGCCTAGACAGGCTCAGAAGCCCTGCCTCCAAGATCATTCTTAGGAAAGAATGACTAGGAAACATTTCTGGAAAAGATAAAAAGGGTCAGAGACCAGTGTCACCACTTCATCCCTAATCATGGCTCCAAGGGATCTACCTCAGATCAGATTTCCTAGAAACAGACTCCATGACAGAGATTTGGGTGCAGAGCAAATTGGGGAGCATGCTTGGAAATAATACCTGTAAGAGAGAAGGGAAAACAGAAAAGGACAGGTGGGAGGGTTGAACTGTGTGATGCAGCTGTCGCCTTCGTGACAATCCCGTAGGGAACTCAGGAGTTGAGATGCCCTTCTGAGTTGCCCCAGTTAAAGCAAGGGAACCAGGCTTTCCTATTCTCAAGTAACTAATAATTGGATGCAGGGAGCCCTTGGGAGAAGGAGTAAGATTGGGCAAGGCAGCTTCCTTCTTCCAGGGCTGGTTCCAGAGAGAGTACAGCTGTGAATGAGCAGGAGCCAACATCTCTTGGTTTTGAAGGGGGGAGCTGGGAAGCCAACTGCAGCATATACTACAAGACCCTCAGATGTTCCAAAACATTCTCTTCTAGACAAAATGTTTCTCTTCTAGAAAGGATGAGGAGTAAATAGGAGGGAAAAAAAAAACTTGTTGAGTGGGCTTCCCTAGTGGCGCAGCGGTTGAGAGTCCGTCTGCCGATGCAGGGGACGCGGGTTTGTGTCCTGGTCCGGGAAGATCCCACATGCCGTGGAGCGGCTGGGCCCATGAGCCATGGCCGCTGAGCCTGCGTGTCCGGAGCCTGTGCTCCACAACGGGAGAGGCCACAACAGTGAGAGGCCCGCATACAGCAAAAAAAAAAAAAAACAACTTGTTGAGTGAACAGATAAGAGAATGCTACAGCCCAAATATTGACACAGCTCCTGAGTCCAAAACGCCAAGGCTCATACCTAATGTTCCCATGATTTCCAAGAATATTGCACTATGCCATACCCTGCATAACAACACACACAGGACCTAACTACAGTTGCCAATAAGGAATGGCTAGGATGGCATTTTCCTCCCCTTTGGCCCAGAGCACTGAATTCCACTGGACAAGTTTCACCTGTATGATTGGAAATGAAAAAACAAACAAACAAACAAACAAACAAAACTCTTTCCTTTATGAACAATAATAAAAACAATTCTAGGAGGGGAGATAGAGCAATGCAAAGCTTTCTTGGAAACCTCATTGCTGCACCAGGAGCAGATGTCCTGGGGCACAAATTCAGTCCTGTTCTATCCCAAATAGCACTTCGGCACACGTGGATCCAGAGCTGCTGGTGATCCTGCTCGCCCAGCTCTGTTTTCTTTCCTTCTAGCCTCAGCAAGGACACACAAACCTTCTGAGGGCAGGACCAGCTACAACACAGAGCTGGGACCCCAGTCAGCTGGACAGTGTTTTGTGTCCAACTACATCAACACTGGTATTCTTTGGGTGATGCTATATCAGAAATGTCACGTTGATTGCATTTTTCTACAAACACTCATAATGAATGACGACTAACCCTTCCTAAACCAGGCCTAGGCCGGCATGCTTTCTGATGAAACACTCCAAAGTTCCTTCAAGTGGGATTTCTATCCAGAAGTGTCCAAAATTGTCACGACTGGTGTCAAAATAACACAACCATTATCAGTATTCGTGGTAAAAATGGCCAGTAAATGTGCCTCTGGGTCTTAGGCTCATGGTCTACAAAACGGGCAGCTGCGTGCCTGCACTGAACTTGGAATAACAGGTCAGAGAACAGACACCATTCCTTTCAGCATGTGGGAAGACGGACTCTACAAATAAAAGGTAGAATTAACTGATCAACTTTGTAGCATGACCTTGTCCATCAGTTCTAGAACATGAGAGATTTCCATTGTGATGGTACAACTACCACTGAACAACTCATTGCGTGCATTAATTCAGCCACTAAAGGCCTCTTTCCCCTTAAGTTCATATAAATACAAATCTGCTTTTGGACTCTAGGACAGTCAGGGAGAGGTTAATATTTGGAGATTTATCTTTAAACATCTTTAATCCACTTTTTTACAAAGATTGGCAGAGCACTTGGCAAACTGTACCCTTACCAGTGACTTATGAGGGACAAGACTACAAGCAAATTGGGACCAAAGTGTCCCAGACATCCCTGACTGATGTCTTCTGCAGGAATCTTACCTTCCAAGGGGACAAAGGACAGGCCCTGCTCTACTGTAGTTAACCAGTGCACAGCACCCACCTGGACCAGGCACCATGGGAAGCCGTCCAGCATTAAATGCTCACGACAATCCCAACTTACTACTGTTATCCCCCATTTTCAGATGAGAAAACTGAAGAACAGAGAAGTTAAGGGACCTAGTAGTCAGTGTCAGAGCTATGATTCAGACATAGGCATCTGACTCAGGAGTCTGTGCACATAAACTCGATGCTATCCTGCCTCCAGAATGGAAGCATCTTCCAAGAAGTGCTTTTACTTTCAATCCTTTAGTTGCCTTTACTTTCCAAATTCCCTTTGAGACAGGCAGAGCCAAGGTTACCCATTTCGTGGAGACACCAGACCTACATGACTTAATTGAGTCGCAGAATTAATCAGTGATTGGACACAGAATGGAACCTAATCCAACACACAGCACAGATCTTTACAATTCAACCAAGCAGACAAAAAAACAACAGACTCAAATCTGTTCCTGATCAGCAGACAGCTGGACATGCTGGACAAGTGCGGGAGGTGATTGCTAAGCTCAGCCCCATTACAGCCCCAAGGCACATCGCCTCCTCCCTCTAATTCATCCTGAGCAAGGAACTGAACCCATCTGGGCCTCCTTCTAGTTGCAATGACATGAGTCAATTCATTTCGAGGATAAAACAATAATAAATATTTGCATTATCCTTAATCATTTCCAAAACATTTCAAACACATCATCTCATTTAGTCCTAACAGCACTACGAAGGAAGTTTTGTAGTGTTCATTCTAGAGACGGAGAAACCAAGACTCACAAAATTTGTCATCTATCCAGTCCCATGCATAATTCAGTCTTAATGTTTGATCCTGCGCTCTCTCCACTGTGCTCTTGCAACTGTATTCTAATTCAAGATCCAGCAGTTGAAGACCATGGTCAAAGAGAAGGCTGGGGAAATCTGGACCTGCCATCAAACCAGGGACTGTTCATCCCCAACACTTCAATGCTTCATTGCCAAATAAAAAGAATGTTGATTTCCATTATTTAACCAAATAGGATCCATTCCACGAACATTCCAACTGCTAATCAGACTTGATGAACGACTAAAGGACATTGTTTTCCACATTTTTAATCTGTTCTGCTGGACTCCCAACCCACTGGTGAAAACTTTAAGGAACCCCAAGATGCCAGTGGTCAACTTGTGCAAATCAAGTATTTTGTGATCAAAAGACTGAACTACTCTAATATCCAACTTTTTTTTGTAATTGAAACACCACTGGCCACCAAAATCTAATGGTTCTTTATATTATTAGGTCATTTATTCCCCCCAGCAACCCTGTGAGGTGGATACTATTGTTATCCCTATCTTTCTTACAGATAAGAAAACTGAGGCACAGAGAGATTAAGTGACCTGCTAGTCAATGTCAGAGCTGTAATTCAGGACTCTGATTTGGTGGACTCTGGAATGCTCAGTTAGACAGAACTTCTTCAGTACAATTCTCTAGGATTTGAGTTGAGGGTTTGGGGATAGAGAATGTTTTGTTCTGCTTTTTAAGTTTCACTATTTATCAATAGAGTTTATCACCATATCTTATCACTATAGTGGCTCATAAGGAGACCTCTCCCCACTCCCATTAAAATAGAAATCTTCTTGGAAGGGCCAATGTCTAAAACCCTTATCAGTTATGAAGTAATAAAAAATAAGAGAAGTAAGAAAAAATATAGCCTCTGGAGAGACCTGGCAATGCCTGGAGGTGACAAAAGGAAGAGAAAGAATAGATAGTAGAGGTGAAAGGTTTCCAAAAACAAATGTTACCTCTATTCTCTACCCCAGCTCTTTACAGCATAGCACAAACCTCTATGAATGAACATTCTACTTACCAACTAGAAAAACACAGAAGCTGTGACTGAGTGAGTCCAAAGATGCAAAGTCCAAAGACCTGACTCTCTCTTCCCCTCCAAGCCAGGTGAGTTGCTATCCTTCTAAACTCTTGGCCTCCACAAGATCATCCCCTACCCCTGATGTAAAGACGTGTCACCATGCCTCCGGTGGCAGCCCTCCCAATCTTAGATGGCCAGGCCCAATCTTGCAGCCCACCCCTCAGCAGACCTGGTCTTCCTGGAGAACCCCACAAAGAGGGCATCCCACGTTTTCAGCTGCTGCTGCCAATTACCCAATACTTCTTTTTCTACTTCTTGGTAGTTTATTTTATCAGGCTATCTTATTTCCATGTATATGGGCCACTCAAATACTTTTTTGAACAAGGCAAAATGTTAGTAAGTATAAAAGTAAATAAGGCTGCCGAAGAACCGACAAGACGGCAGAAGTGGAGCAGGAGAAGCAGACCTTCCTCAAGTTCACCTACCGCAGTGTGGACCTTGGTCAGATACTGGATGTGTTCTACCGGCAGCTTATGCAGCTGCACAGCGCACGACAGCATCAGATGCTGAACAGAGGCCTGTGGAGGAAACAGCATCCCTGCAGAAGCGCCTGCGCAAGGCCCAGAAGGAGGCACCACCCAAGGAGAAGCCGGCAGCGGTGAACACACACCTGCGGGTCACGATCATTCTGCCTGAGGAGGTGGCCAGCATGGTGGGCATCTACAACCACAAGACCTTCAACCAGGTGGAAATCAAGCCTGAGATGATCGGTCACTACCTAGGCATGCTCTGAATCACCTACAAACCTGTGAAGCAGGGCCGGGAGCCACTCACTCCTCCTGCTTCATCCCCCTCAAGTAGCCTGCTTGGCCAACCAAGGCACAGACTTCTCTTTTTTAAAAAAAAAGTAAATAGGTAAGTAAATCACACCACCAATAAAGGCAGAATAATAATAGCAATAATCACAACAACAACCATTTACGAAGTGGTCCCTGCATGCCCTGTACTTTCCATACCTGATTGCATTTCATCTTCTCAACATGCCTTCAAGGTAAGTATATTTTACAGATGGGAAAACCGAGGCTTAAAGGCATTAAGTAACATGCCCACATCAATCAAGAACTACAAATGCCCAGTTCCACCTGCAGGTCTGTCTCTCTCCAAAGCCCAGGCTCTTTACTAATATCCTAGACTCCTTGATCCACTCTACAGCCAGGTAGGCTTTGCATATAGGAGTAGATTTCTCTGTTTTGTTTCTACCCTATTATACTGGTGGGGTCTAGAGAGGTTTACTCCCTTGCCCAGGGCCTCATGGTGGTGTGGACAGAAACAGAGCTTCACATCCTCTGATTTCTACTAAAAACACTCATTCCCCTCTACCCTGATGCCATACACTCCCCTGCCTATCCAACTGGCCCTGCCCGACATCTCCCACAGTGGCCTGGGGTTAGGGACTGCACGCGTCTCTCAATAGACAACATGCTCAAAGTGCCCTCCCTTCCCACGCCCCTTTGAAGCCCTGGAAGGAACACACAGTGATCCACTCCTATCCAGGTTCCCAGCTGCTGAGGCCCACGGGCTCATGTCAAGAGCTCTGGGGATCTACATCTACCCAGAGCGTCTGAGAAAGAGCCCCTGCTCCAAGATTCCAGGTGTGGTCACAGGAGGGTATTTTCTGCTAAGACCCACCCAGCCCTGCCAGCAGTGCCCATGCTGGGCAGCAACCACTCTAAGGACAAGAAGGATCAAGTCTCTACTCTGCCCTAACAAGCTCTTTCAAGTCTCTGGGCCTCCCTTTTATCCTCCGTAAGGCTTAGCAGGCTACTCCAAGGGCAGTCCAGTAATCAGCCCCAGGGCATTACCAGGGAGCTTTTTAGAACTGCAGACTTTCCAGCCCCAGGCCAGGACTGCTGCATTCAATTATGCACTTTTAATAAGATCTCTAGGTGATTCGTGTGAACAGTAAAGTTTGCGATACACCAGCTGAGACCATCTCCATGTCCTTCCCAAGACCTAAATTCTGAGATTCTCAAAAGGCGGCTCGTGGCTCAATTTCCAGACCTCAGGGTTGAGATGCCTCTTGGAACTGGGGGAATCCAAGCTTCTAATCAGGAGTGGTCAGAAGCGGAGTCACAGAAGGCGTCTGTGAAACCTAAGCCCTTGGACAGGCAATGCGGGACCACGGGGCAGGCGAAGGAGCCGGTTCATGTTTTCCATAGGCGCGCTGTGTGTGCCAGCTGAGGTCTTTAATGTAAACCCTCCTGTGCTCCGACCTAAACAATGAGCGTAATTATGGGCTCGCTTACCCCCTTCAGATGCAGGGCTCGGGTCGGCCCTCCACAGGGTCCTGCAGGAGGTCCTGTTTCTGAGTCAGGGGGGGCCTCTGGTTAACCAGAGCAGACCCGACTCTGAGGGGCAAAGTTGACATACCAGCATAATTACACGTAGGTTGACCATATTTACTGCAACTCTGTTGTTCTAGAATTTCAAACAAAGACTGAATCCTAGGAAAACACACCACTAAAGAGAAGCAGATTGTCCTGAGTGATTTATTGAAGAACAAAAGCGAGGGGAAGAAAGAGAAGAGGATTATCAGAGACTCGCACATACTTCCCTTTCCCCTGCCTGGTCTAAGGAGAACACGCAGTGACCACCGCCTTCCCACCCTCCCCAACGGAAAGGCCTCAAAACACTGACATTTTGCTTTTTCTAAGGCATGCTTTCACGTGGCCACATCAAATCCCTTAAACCCATCTAGACTCATCAGAAGAGAGCAGGCAGTAGCACGGTCAGGACAGAGATCCCCCTCTTCCCTTCTGACTCACTTCACTCTCCCCCCACACCCTCCTACAGGACACACATCTCATACACATCTATTTCAAATGAACAGAAAATCAGCCAAGGCTGGAATGCGGCTTTAGAGGAGCCAAAACATCAGGTCAGGCGTGTGACTGGCCTTTAACTTTGGGAGGTTATGGAAGGCTTTGAATAGCTGCCAGCACTGTTTGGCCTCAGCTCGGTCCCATGTAAATACATAACTGTTATGGAAAGCAGTGGCGTTTCCAACGCACAATTCAGAGCTTTCACTGACCCAGCAATGACGGGAGGGGGCAGTTGGAAATCTGCACCGTTAGGAAACAGCACCTCCCTCCCAAAATTAAAACCTCTATATATGCAATTTAGGTGACTCTGAGATCAGGGCCACAGGGATCTCAGGGCCCTTGCTTGTAGTTGCCACCCGGTTAGGGACTGAATTTTCATGCATTGAAGCCCTAGCCCCCAGTGTGACTGAACCTGGAGGTAGGGCCTTTAGGAAGGTAATTAAGGTTCAATGGGGTCATAAACATGGGGCCCTAAGCCGGTAGGATTTATGTCTTTATAAGAAGAGCAAGAGATCTCTTTTTCTCCATGTACACACAGAGGAGAAGCCATGTGATGACACAGTGAGAAGGCATCTACCAATCCAGGAAGAAGTCTCACTAGAAATCAACTCGACAGCACCTTCATCTTAGACTTCCAGCCTCCACAACTGTGAGAAAATAAACTTCTGTTGTTTAGGCCTCCCTGTCTGTGATACTTTATTATGGCAGCGCTAGCGAACTAATACATACACCACCCCCACGCCAAACACATACACACACACAATTACAATTATAACTCCTCAGCCAGGGAAGGCTTATCAAGTGCCTACCAAGTGCCCGGCAAAAGAAACAGGAGATAGGCTTCCTGTCCTCATAGAGCTCAGGACGTCTTTGGCGAGACAAGATCAACCCTGAAAGACAAACTGGAACAACACAAGAGGGGATGTGGGTGGAGCAGAGGAGCTGAGAGACCATTACGTAACAGGGTCACCAGGTAGGAAGCTGAGAACCGTTCATTACAAAGGCACATGACAGTTCCTGCAAGTTTCTTTGTTTTCTTTTTTTAAGTTGCTCTAAGATATTTTGCTCAGAAAGTCCCCAAACCTTCATCCTTGCCCATCAAGAAGAAAGAGTGGGTTTCCTGGCCAAAGTTCCAGGGCAGGGTCTTGAAATTCCTAATCCTGCACCCTGTCAAGATGGTTGTTTGCCACGTCTCATTGCCTGGAGCTCAAAAGGGGTTACATGCTCCTGGGCCAGGTGGTGCCACACAGATGAAGAAATAGCAAGTGATTGGGCTAATTAACCTATTTACACACACTCATAAAATTGTGAAAGAGCCTTTTGCAAAACTACACATGTTGTTACTGTTCAAATGTCAGAAAAAGAACACAGAATCAGGATGGGATTCAGTTCCTACCAGATGTTCACAAAGGTTAAGCTCTGCTGAATGGCAAATTCCAAACTTGGTCAGTTAGAAACTCTATGGGCTTAACTCCCTCTCTAATCCTGCACTCTTCCTAGTGACACCACTTGAAATCTCCAAGCCTGAGCAAAGGGCAGGGTCTGACGTCAGAAGCCCTAAGACAGAATATGGACACCTACCACAAAAGACACCCCCGGTGGGATGGGGCACCCAGGATGGTTCTGAGCAGGGAAAGAGCAAGTGGGATTTTTCACAAGTTCACCAGAGATTTATGCCGCAACTTCAACGTGGGCTGGGCATATTATAGCCCAGACAAAGGAGGGAGGCATGGGATAGAAGAAAAGCAATAGAAAAGATCCTGGACATTTACCAAATTGTCTTGAAGAACAGCAACTTTCTCTTTTGTGGGCCTCATCCACCCCCACTTTGGTTCTGTGGTTCCAGCAGCCCATCACAGTCATTTATCCTCTTGCCAGAGAAGTGGGCTTGTGACCAGGATTGAGCCAATCAGTTTCCCCATCCCGTTCATTGATCTGAGGATTGGCATTGGACTGACCAGGGATATCAGGATTCATCCCCAAGAGGAAGAAAACACATTTTCTGCTCTGGTTACATGAACCAATAAACATCCTACACGTCCTTTCTTCTCAAGCTGGTCCCAGGGCTGATTCTGTTATTTGCAATCAGAAGACTCATAACTAATGCAGGAAGCATGTGGACTCTCACCAGTTGCTTTCTGGTTTGTATCAGACCACCATCCTGTGTCTAGTCCTAGAGGACACCCTAGGGGAAGAGGGGACCTTGGCTGTAGGGTGACAAAAGAGGATGGGGGGGGAATTTCTGCTGGTGGTGACAGTGACATTGTCCAAAACATCATAAACAGTTGTGAGGAACTGTCCCAATATGCTGCCCAGCAAGGTGGGTGTTCTGGCCCTGGGGCACTCCATAAACAGAGCCAGTGACACCAGATTCTCTCCATGAATGCCTCCAACTGGGAGCTGCCAAATCTCTCCCAGCCACCTGCCTTCCAGCAGAGCTGGTAGGAGAACCCACAACCCCACAAACACCTCCAACAAGTACTAAAAAGGAGTTCAGTGTAGCAGTCAAGTGCATGAGATCTGTGTTCGGGACACTTGCACTTTAATTCCACTCCCTACCAACTGTGTGACCTTGGTTAAATAAAACCTCTTGAACCTCTCTTTACTCATCTGTATAATGGAAGTGGAACACAGCTCATAGGATTGGAGTGAGAGTTAAATGTGATCACGTATATAAAGCACTTAGCACGGTACCAGGCACCGCTGGAATTACCATCATCATTATTGTGGCTGTTACTATTAGGAAATGCTCTGAAAACTGTTCTCTGTGAAATAAGTCAGGATCTGCCCTCGTAAACTCAAAAAGTGCATTCTCACTGGGAAATAGCTAGCAGCTCCTTCCAGCCTAGAGTGGCAAATTCCAGGCTTGTGTCTATTTCTTGCCTTTATATCCTTTCTCATTTATTTTTTGATTTATGAAAACGCATCCATCATTTTCTAAGGAAAGCCTCCAGACACATGAACAAAAATGATAAAAATGCACAACAAAAACAAATAAAACCATTCACCATGGCTAACAAGTCAGGCATTTAGCCCCAGTGGGGCAGATAAATCCGGGCTCAGCACTGGGACCCAAAGGTCAACAGGCTGGGACTTTGTTGAAGGAATCGAAGAAAGGAGATTCTGAAGCTTCAACTCACAGTCTACCTCCAATCTACCAAGAGCTTAAGAGCAAATTTTCTAGAGACGACATCCAAATGGGTCTCTAAGAAGCCAGTCTAGAAAACAATGAGACAGCTACCCCCTCCCTGCCCATTCACTAGGGGATGTTTTCAGAGAGCCAGCAGACTTCTAAAGTTATGCCAAGCACCCCTTTTACCTACAATTCCCATTTCCATGAGGGAGGGGTCATCTTGGGGAAGGACACTTAGTTACGTGACTTGGGGCTCCCTAGGAAATGTGACAAGGCCAGCCCTCTGTCCTTTATCTTTAGCTCATGGACATAGGTCTAAGGGGACCCTCTCTGAAAAGTTTGCTTTGGAACCCAACATTTCTAGCTTTCAATATAGATATTTCATTTTTGCTTTAAGTTGAGAATATGTGAGAGGAAAAGTGAAAATGGAAGCCCAGTAGAGGCAGGGAGGGACGCTTATGGTGTGAGATGGAGATAGGGCCTTCAGTGGCAGAGCACAAGTGCCCTCATGTCATCCAGGCAGGGCTCCTGATGGGTAAATGAGTTCCCAGAGTGTCTCATTGGATAAGCTCTGCAAAATGCCTTCCTGCCCACAGTCTGAGGGGGTCTTCAGTCATGGGTTGTCCTGGCCACTTCTGACTGAACAGGGATTTATTCATAGGCTGCCAGGAGGCCAATGAGATGGGCTAGTGTGAAAACTGTGCCCAGCAGGACTGCTGAATAATGGATAACATCTGGCAGAGCTATCAGATCTTCTCCTGGGACATCTGGCTGTGACAGGGGAGCCACCGTCGGCAAGTAGTGATAGATGCAGCAGAACAGAAAAATGTAACTGAATCACTCCAACTACCCAGCACTGGAGTAGACAGTCATTGATAACTACCTCTGTCGGTAGAACCTGTTAATAACAAGTATTAACAACAACACGATTAATGGAGCCACTGTCGACAGCAACCATACTGGTCGAACATAACTTTGTGCCTGGCACTTTGAAGCCCTTACACATGTGACCACGCTGAATCTTCACGAGGACCCTATTCGGTCAGTGCTATGATTGTCATCATTTTGCAGGTGGGGAAACTGACGCTAGAGAAGGGACACAGCCTGGTAAATAGCAGAGCTGGAATTTGAACCAGGCAGTTTGATTATGGAACATGAGATTTCATTCACTAGGTTTCACACGCTCCTGTTAAATCACACCATGTGGCCACGAGTGATGTTCTGGTTCTCAGTGAAGCCTGCTCTGTGACCACTCTGATGATTTTCTGTTCATCCTCACCTCCTTGTGTGTCCTTCTGATAATCCCCCATCTCCTAAAGTGATGGAATTACGTCATCGTTCCTTAAACTGGAAGCATCTAACTTATACAGAGACATTGAAGTTCCCATCAAGTGGCTCGTGGGGACAGCAGAGAATGACAGGTCCTCTAAAGGAGGTTAACTGGCCCTCATTTGCCCTTCTGAGCCTTAAAGGATGAAGCACAACCTGAAGTATTCAGCACAGACAGCCAGTGCTGGTAACACTTTCAAAGTACACTTGATTTATTAATCTCCTTCTTCCAGTCATCATAAAGAGCCTTCCCTGAAGCCAACTAAATCCTTGGTCTAGACCAGGGGTCAGCAAACTGTGGCTCATGGGCCAAACCTGATCTGCCACCTGTTTTGTAAATAAAGCTGTGCTAGAACATTTGTACCACACTCATTTGTTTATGATCTATGGCTGCTTTCTCCCTACAACTGCAAAGTTGAGAAGCTGTGACAGAGATTTTATGGCCCCAAAAGCCTAAAAGTTGTCATCTGGCCCTTTACAGAAAAATTTGCCCAACCCTGGTCTAGGGTGACCAGCAGGCAAGGAGGACACCCCACCACACTCAGGGCCTCTACTCAGCAGAACGGATTTGCTCAATGACAGTGACTCAAGCCACAGAAACTAGGTGCCATGAATATCAACATCAATCAAGTAAATCAACAGGTATGTAGTGACCATGGCTGTGGGCCAGTCCCCAAGACTTCCATGAGCTGCTCTGGGGCTGGATTGGACAGGGGTCTGGGGAGGGGGCCAGTAACAAGATAGGAAGAAAAGTCCAAGCTGGTGGGACTCCAGGCTCCTCATTCCACCAGAACACTTCTGCTTGCTCTTTTTATATGTTTTAGTTTCCACTGAAGACTCCATTTGAATAAAGAGTTCTGTTGTATTTTTTTTTTTTTTTTAATCTCAATCAACAAGTACCTCTTCAGCTTCTACTATGGGCCCAACATTAGGGTGAGTTCTAGGATGGGGGGAGGCTGGGGAAGGAGAAGCCGTGACCCCCACCCTCCCACAGTTTAGCCCAGTAGTAAGAATACATGGGGGGTACACGTAAACTGAGAACAACATGGAAAAATAAGCATCAGGCAGTACAGATCAGAAATGCTTTTGAAGTTCAGATTATGAAGGAAGTCAGACTTGCAGCTGTAAAGGATGGGAAGGATTTGCAAAAGCAGGAGGGAGAAGGAAACGACAGGGTTGGGGATGGAAGGGAGGATTGAGGATGAAGTGCCCTCTCAGCCACCATGAGAGGAGCTGGGACTCTGCTAACCAGCTTTCTGGAAAAGGGAAGAGCTGCATTAGCCATCACAGAGAAGAGGAGGAAGCTGTGGAGGCTGCCCTGTGAAAGGAAAACACCTCTAGCTTACTCCAAGGGGGCTCCAGGTGGACATGCCACAGTTAGGGGAAAGGCTTCCAGACAGGCATAAAGGAAGGACACGAAAGACTTTCCACAGCCTCAGAGCAAGATTTGCAAACATTCTGCAAGACATTTTTCTAGAAAACGAATGGACTTGCCTTTTGATCCTGGGCCCTCCAAACTGGGGTAGCCAGTGAGACTTGAGCCACATGTGTGGACTCTACCCTGTAACTAAAGATCCCCCAAAGTCAGTTCTTGAACCCCAATTTAGTATCTTTCATTTTCATGCAAAGGACCAGCTCCATCCCCTGTGGAAGGAAAAAGAAGGAAAGGAGAAGATTTACCAGAGGATGGCCAGAGCTTTTCCCCGGAGCAGCCCGTCTACACTGCCAAGTGAAGTTGGGTTTCTCCCCAGGGCCTAGAGAGACAGTCTGTCCCCAAGGAACATGGGTTCGGGCTCTAGGGAAAACCATACATTTTCTGGGTCCCTGTGGGCACAGCCCTGATGTTCTGGGGGTGGGAGGTCAGACTTTCTTTACATTCACAAGCAAAACTGAAGTTAGAAATCATCCCCTAGGGAGGGTGGGAGGGAGGGAGACCAAGAGGGAAGAGATATGGGAACATATGTATATGTATAACTGATGCACTTTGTTATAAAGCAGAAACTAACACACCATTGTAAAGCAATTATACTCCAATAAAGATGTTAAAAAAAAAAAAAAAAGAAATCATCCCCAACTCAGCCAAAAGGAGATAGCAGGGCAAGGAGGCCTCAGAGAGTAACTGAGAGTATAAATGTACCTCATGCAGGACACAGCAGATTTTCTTGTTCTAAGTTTCCAGTGTTACAGGTTCTTCCCATTTCCCTCTTTAAAAACAGTTTTAAAAATATGTACACGTTTATATTTTCTAGTTTGTGTAGATGAGACTAAGGCAAAATAAGAGGGAATGTGCTAACCACCAAAATCATCCTCATTTTCATGGTGAAGTGACAAAAAGGACCTGAGGCCCCTGCTGCCCTGTACTGTGGAGTAAATATCTCTTCTCCTAACAGTGACCCAGGTCCAGTCAGCCAGAACCCCACAGTCTACTGGCATCATACAGAAAGACTGTATGTTCCCATCTCAGCTAACAGTTTGTGAGTTTGGGGCTGCCTGCATCAGAGAAATGTCTGAGAGATGGAGAGTAAGACGGAATCCTGACAACCTTGTGAAATACCCAGCTCCAGCCGTACCTGCATCCCATGTTCCTCTGCACTCCCAGATACATGATCCAACAACTGCTCTTTTTTGTTTATGGCTAGTTTGAGCTGAGTTTTTGCCACCCGCAACCTAAAGTGGTCTGCCTGCAAATCCCAGCCAAGGTGTTTACCTTAGGTCAAGCCCCTTCAAAGAACCCGCAGCCACTGCTTTTGAACACTAAGCTCCTTGTTCCATGTCAACACTGACTACCAAAAACAATGAGAATGGAAACTCCTGGACCACCTGAGCACAGCAAGCACTCCATCTCTCAGTGCCTCTCCTGCCTCTCTTTGCCAGCCCCCTTGGTCTGGCCCGTCAGCCTCTGAACTATGCCAATCCCATCTCACTCTCCGGCACCCACCATCAACTCTTCACTCCAGTGCCTCTCCCCACCCATCTGTTACAAGTACCTCACCAGGGAAAGAAAAGGAGCCCTGCTTCAGAAAAGAATAACTGCCATGAATTGTATACCACGTGAAAGGAAACCACACCCACTTTGATAAGTGCCCAGCAACTGCCACTTGGTCATGGTTGTCCTGCCCTGATGGTTGGGACACTCAGATTTCTGATGTTTACAGAGTAAAAGCAGGCAGGTCCCCGTGCCTGGAGCGTGGGACACTCGTGCCCACACACAAAGCAGAGACAGGCCCTTGCTCTCTGAGACTCAGTTGCCTTACAGTTACACTGGGAATCACATAGTATTACGGACCACCAGGGTTCTGTCAAAGACCACTCATCCTGAACATGGCCAAGTCTTAACAGTGATAAAGAGAACTGTGGGGAGGAATTCTATACTGAATTTGATTAATAATAAAACAAAAACAATACAGTAGGTGGAGTGTAGGGAGCCTCACAACAGGCCTATGCAGTAGGAACTAATTATTGTCTCCATTTTATAGATGTGGCTCTTGAGTCTTGGAGAGAATGCAGGTCTTGTCCAAGGTCACTCAGCTGGGCGACCATGGGGGCTTGGAGTCAGACGACAGCATCCGAGCTCCTGACAGAGCCGCAGGGATGTTAAAGAACTGAGCCCTGCTCAGAACGTCCCTTTAAGCATCTCCATGATGCAGACAAGAACAACGGCCTTGCTTCCAGCCGGGCTTCCTGAGTGAGTCTGTGGAAACAGCCTGGAGAAACAGAAAGTTCTCTAAAATATTGGGTATTGTGACTATTTAGGCAATCCAGTCCCAGTTGACGTTGCAGATGATGGCCTGTCCGCCGCACTCCTCTCAGCCTCAGATGATGCCAATGATGTGGGTGGAAGATTTCAAACAACAGCTGTCTTCTGGGGGCAAATGTTCACTCCAGACTAGCTCCGCTTTAAGTCGCTTCTCCCCAGCTGGCCTGCAGACCCTGGTGGGCAGCACAGGCTAGTGCTTTGGAAGCTCCAGGTCAGACAGTCCTGAGTTCACTCCTCTTACAGCATTTACTCTCTGTGTCAGCTCCAAGCCTTGCTTTCTCATCTATGAACTAGGAAGGGTAAGGGGACCAATTATAGGAGGGGTTTTCGGGGGGTGGAAGGAAGCATTGTGTTTTACCTCTTTGACTATTATGAAATAGTTTAGATATTGAAAATATAAGTAATAATATACAACCATCAGCAGCTTGTCAGTTATCACTGACACCCCTCTTGTGCCCCTCTCCATTCCATTCCTCTTCCTCCCTTACCAGAGGTAAGCATTTCCCTGAATTTAATATAGAGCCAGAGTTGGCGAACTTTTTCTGTAAAGGGCCAGATAGTGAACATTTTCAACTTCGTGGACCATATGGTCCCTGTCACAAGTATTCAACCAGGACTGTGGAACACAAAAGCAGGAATGAGTGTGGTTGTGTTCCAATAAGTTTTATTTGTGGGCACTGGAATTTGAATTTCATATGATTTTTAGGTGTCATGAAATATTATTCTTCTTTTGATTTTATTATCAGCTACTTTTTTCTTACATTTTTTTCCAACTTTACTGAGATATAATTGACATATAATTTTTATCAACTACTGAAAACAACAAAAACCATTCTTAGTTCACAGGCCATAAAGAAAGCAAGTGGCAGGCTGGACATGGCCAGTGGGTGTAGTTTGCCAACCCCTGGTCTATATCACTCCCATACACACTTCCATACTGCAACTCCACATGTGTATGTCCAAATACAGTGTTGTTTGGTGTGTCTTAATTTCATATAAATGGTATTATGTAGTACATTTTCTTCCACAACTGGTCACTCTTTTTTTAAAGTTATGTTTGCTAAGATTTGTCTGAGCCATTACATGTAACCTTTAGTTTATTCATTTTTACTACTGTATAGGATTTCATTATATGAATTTACCACAACTTATTTATAAGATTTCACTACATGAACTTCACACAGCTTATATACCTTGATGGACATTCAGGCTGTTCTTTACTATTACAAACAAGGCTGCAGAAACACCCTGACACCCATCTCCTGTGCACGTGCACCAGATTTTTTCTAGGGTTGCTCCTACAAGTAGAATTGCCTGTTCATGGGTGTTTGTTAATCATGATCACATAAAGCCAGAATCACAAAGAACTCAGCACCACACCTGACACCTACTAAGTGTCCAATCACTGGTAGCCCATGTTCCTCTGGATCCCCCTTAAGTACCAGGCAGAAGACTTACTAGTAATTTTTAAAGTGTTTTTTCTGTGTGTTTAAAAATAAATACTTTTAAATTTAATTCAAAAAGACTATATCATGGGCAAAATGTGTGGGACAAACAATGGGGCTTGTGGGTAATCAAGGAGGGAAACAGCCAGTTGGGTCAGCATTATCAGGAATGGCTTTTTTAAAAGCAAGATTTGAAGTTGGGAGGGACACAGAGAAAAATGGATGCTTGTGAAAAAGGGGATGACAAAGTAGCTCAGAGTCAGGAATGGGTGTGGTGTGTGCAGGGGAAATCCAGGCGCCCAACTTGGCTGGGTCACAGGAGCCCTATGGGAGAGGGAAGAGAGAAAATTTGCAAAGTCCTTTTGGCAGGCTTTGAATGCCAGGTAGAGGGTATGGGGCTTGACTTGCTGGGCACTGGGGGTCCAGGAAAGGTCAGTCCCCCTGAGAAGGGCGAAGGCTACCTGCTGGGGTATTAACTCAGCCAGTCCTGTTCAGTGTAAGCTCAAGAGCAGACGGAGCCGAGCCAGAGGCAAGGTCAGGGCACGTCAGGGGCCGGATCCAACACTGACACAGCCTCATGGCCCAAAGTGAGTCTTCAGAACTAGCCTGTATGTGCAGGTTTGGGGTCCAATACCACCATCACTCAGCAGCTAGACTGGACCTTTAGAGAGTCTACTGGGAGCCAGGCTGAGAGCTGGTTTTTAATAACACATTCCACTATCTGGTCCTGGTTGGGGATGGGGGGTGGGGGGACCAAAGCTATTGCCTGAAATCAGACACAACATGGAAACAGATGAGTTGGTGTTGTGGCTCTTTCCAAGGCTAAGCCCAACCGAATCCAGCCTGCCTTCTTTACACAGTGCCTTTAAACTGATTCAGTGTTTGTGTTTCAGGCAGAGATGGGTATACTCTCACTAACCCAGCTGGGACTGCAGGGGCTTATAGTCCCTATTTTAACCTATATGTAAGTCAAATAATTATTGTTATTAAAGGGGACACTGTTTAAGACATGAAATCAGACAGAATGAAAGAACAAAGGAAATGAAATCATCTCACTTATTCATTCATTCATTCAACATATACATATTTATTAAGCCCCCACTGCACCAGGTAGGGTAGGGCCACAGCAGTGTATAAAGCATGGCATGTAAGGTCCATCTCAACAGTCAAGATAGCAGCTGTTTTTTTAATAGTAATACAAAGCAGCATATGGTAAGTTCCAGAATTAGTCTTTTGAACAATTAACACAATGGGAATTCAAGGGAATAAAGAAAGGTAAGGGAAAGCCTGGGAGAGGCGTTTCAGGACGGCTTTTTGAAGGATGGAGAGGCTGAGAGAAAGTAGGAGGGGATCCCAAATATAGACTGGGACAAGCAGACTTATGGTGGTGAAAATGAGTGAGACATTTGGGCTGGGTGAGGCCTAGTGCCACAGGCTCTTCCACTTTCTGTAACACAGCTGCACACATCCTCAAGTCAGTCCTGGCTGGGGGATGCTCATTCCCCCACGTGTCAATGTTCTCTCTTCCCCAGTGCCCTGGTATTGTAGGCCCTGGTCCCTAGTCCAGACCCCTGTTGGAGCCGGGCACCCTGAGTATGTTGGGTCTGTGGCTTACTGCCTTATTGCCTTGGGCAGATCACTTACCCTCTCTGAGCTTATTTGGTGCTTGTGCCCGCACTCATCTGGTTGTTGTAAATATCCAAGAGATAGTCCACACTGAGTCACTGTAAGCAGGAAAGGGTCCTGCAGATCAGGGCCACCACACCATTTTTGTGCTCACAGAACAGAAGTTGCCATGCAAATATAACCAGCTACAAAATCTGAAAGGATACGATCAGGCCATGAACAAGAGTGACATTCCACTCAAAATGCAAGCTCCAGCCACAGTACCCCAACAGCTGGGATCCTGGTTCTCATCACTCCTTCTCTCTCATTGCTATGAGGACATTTGGAGAGTTGATACAGTTGTTAAAGTTGTTACATCCAGAATTTACTATCATGCTGCTTGGCACTTGGGCAGGCTACATCTTCTCTCTAGGTTTGTTGTGAATGGCTCAGAAATACAGTCTAAAAGTTGTATCTGGGTCTTTTCCCAGGTAGGGGCTAGAATCCTAGATGACAGTGGTTTCAAGGGGTTTTCCCACACCTCAAGGGGGGCACAAGTTGAACCAATGGGGTGTGGGAAGGAAATATTAGAGCTTCTACTTACAGTTGTTGTTTTTTTTAACACATTTATTGGAGTATAATTGCTTTACAATGGTGTGTTAGTTTCTGCTGTATAACAAAGTGAATCAGCTATACATATACATATATCCCCATATCCCCTCCCTCTTGCGTCTCCCTCCCACCCTCCCTATCCCACCTCTCTAGGTGGTCAAATAGCACCGAGCTGACCTCCTTGTGCTGTGCAGCTGCTTCCCACTAGCTATCTGTTTTACATTTGGTAGTGTAGACATGTCAGTGCTACTCTCTCACTTTGCCCCAGCTCACCCTTCTCCCTCCCCATGTCCTCAAGTCCATTCTCTACATCTGCGTCTTTATTCCTGTCCTGCCCCTAGGTTCATAAGAACCATATATTTTTTTAAAGATTCCATATATATGTGTTAGCATATGGTATTTGTTTTTCTCTTTCTTACTTCACTCTGTATGACAGACCCTAGGTCCATCCACCTCATTACAAATAACTCAGCTTCATTTCTCTTTATGGCTGAGTAATATTCCATTGTATATATGTGCCACATCTTCTTTATCCATTCATCTGTCAATGGACACTTAGGTTGCTTCCATGTCCTGGCTATACTTACAGTTTTTCTAATGTATAATTGCATTAGTTTTCTATTGCTACCAAAACAAATTACCACAAACTTAGCAGCTTGAAACAATACAAATGTATGATCTCACAGTTCCTGTAGGTCAGAAGTCCAGCTCGACTGATTGGGTCCTCTCTTTAATGTCACACAAGGACAAAACCAAAGCGTGGTCAAGGCCATATTCCTTACTGAAAGCCCTGGGGAAGGATCCATTTCCAAGCTGATTCAGGTTGCTGGCAGAACTCAGTTCCTTGTGGCTGTACGACTGAAGTCACTGTTTCCTTGCTGGCTGTCACCTGGGGGCCAGCTGTCTCATTCTTAGAAGCTACCTGCATTGCTACCCATCTTCCCATGGGGACTCCTCCAGCCACTGTGGGCCAAGTCCTCACATTTCAAGTTGCTCTGAACTGACCTCCCCTTTTGTCACATCTCTCTGATTCCAGTCAGAGAAAGTTCTCTGCTTTTAAGGTCTCAGGGATTAGATTGGGTACACCTGGATATGCTAAAATAATCTCTCTATTTTAAGGTCCTTAACCTTAATCACACCTGCAAAGTCTCCTTTGCCACATAAGGTCACTTGTTCATAGTTTCCAGGAATTAGGCGTGAACACCTTTGGAGAACATTCTTCCTACACAATAATAAAGAAAATAAGCTTTACTAATATTTGATAGACAGACTGCTGCTGTGTTACAGAGGATCACTGTCATATAAGGCACTGGATGTGTCTTGAGAGAAAGGCAGGAATCCCATACAAAGAGGGATTGACAGCGGCACCTTCACTTGTTTGTTTGCTGTGGCACACTGGGACAGATTAAAATTTATGCCTTCACAGAGGCTGGGATTCAGAAATGAGAGCCCCAGTGCACTTCCTCCATTTGGGCTTATGTATCATATATTTTTTTAAGCTATTACAGCCCAGGTTTTGAAAAACTAAACCTAGAACCAGACTTTTGACTCACTGTGTCACAAAGCATTATATGTTCAAAAACAGTGAGCCTAACCAATCCACTGCTCTCACTAAAAATACAATTATTCATCATATATCTTAGTAAGAACAAAAAGATTTTTGTACTGTTAATAGATTAAAATCATTATTTTAAAATATTTGTTTCATTTATATCAGTTCTTAACATTTTATTTAGGGGTTTGTTATTAAATATATGTAAAATGTGAATACAGGGCTTCCCTGGTGGCGCAGTGGTTAAGAATCCGCCTGCCAATGCAAGGGACACGGGTTTGAGCCCTGGTCCAGGAAGATCCCACATGCCGCGGAGCAACTAAGCCCGTGCACCACAACTACTGAGCCTGCGCTCTAGAGCCTGTGAGCCACAAATACCGAGCCTGAGTGCCACAACTACTCAAGCCCGCGTACCTAGAGCCCGTGCTCCGCAACAAGAGAAGCCACCGCAGTAAGAAGCCCACGCACCACAGTGAAGGGTAGCCCCTTATTCCCACAACTAGAGAAAGCCTGTGCGCAACAATGAAGACCCAGTGCAGCCAAAAATAAATAAGTAAATTTTTTTAAGTGAATACAAAAGTATGTATACATAAATTACAATAAACAAACAAACAAACAAACAAACATATTTTAGGTGTACATTCTCAAAAATGTTTTTGCTGATAAAGTTGCTCAAGCAGGGTTTGGAAGACAAAGCCTTAGGTCACAAGACAGAGACCATGCTGGGGTCAACATAAACCTTCTGGAGTTATTTCGAAGTTCTTCAAACTCCCTAAATATGCTGTTTTTCAAAATAGTTTGGGTTTTGGTTGTGGTTGGCTTTTCAGTCAATTTGGAAAATTTGTTTTCCAAGTAGCCCCTTTCCTGGGCTCTTGTTTTGGCCCAAGCATGGTAAGAGAAGAAAATGGAGTTTTCTTTCAGGTACCATTTCCTAAAGTGCAAACTCAGAGATGGAGTCTGGGCCTCCTCGTTGCTTGTTTTCAGGGTCTGGCGGGAGGTGAGAGCCTCTGAATGGCCGTGCCGGGGGGCTTCCTGTACAAGACTTTACACATTTGCAGTCCCATCAATCCAACACCTATGGGACAGGAAGCCAACCAGGTTTGTGGAGCCAGATAGCCAAATAAAACGGGATCACTTTTTACTTTCCTGAAGTTAATTAATGCTGAACGGAGCAGGCCAAGTACAAAACCGATGAGGCTTTTTCTGAGTGAAGACTCCACATTTTATCCATAAAGCCAAATAAAGCTGACCCTGGGACTCCCACAAATGCAGGGCAGGCCTAGCTGGGAGGTACAGAGGAACTAACACTTTTCCCTTCACACTCCTTCTGGTATTTCCCTTCTGGGTTTTATTTTTATTCATTTTTCCAGTTTATAAAACACACTCACCGATGGGCCCTTGGGGCACATGTGGAAAAGCTTAAAAGACACAAGTACAAAAACAGACTGACTTAGCGTCAAGAACGAAAAACATAAGAATTTTCCTCCATCTCTCCCCCACCCCTATTCCTGCCCCAGTTACATTCTGGGCCTTCCCCTCCCATATTTCCTGAAAGGGCCATAAAGCTGGGCTTTTTCAGAAGGAAAAGGAGGGGGGTGTCAGAACTATTCTTTAATATCTCCATCCAAGTCTTGCTCTGGAGCCTGGTTCTGTAGCCCAAAGCGGTTTGGCAAAGAGGCTGCTTGAACAAGGAGTTCAGGCCTCAGCAATGGGCAGTGGGGCCCCTTCAACTGGTTCCAGGCCCTGGACAGCCTCCAGGACATCCAGGTCACTTCCAACATCTCCAGGATCCAGACCCCGTGAGTACTGATCGGGAGCTCCAATTTCCCACACCAGGAAGGGAAAGAAAGACTATATCCTTTGAGGGCTGCCTAAAGAAGATGCTTTAAAAGGCCCACTCATCCCTCCCTTTTAAAAAAAGAGTGCTGGTGAAATTATTTTAATCTGCTCTGTTAAACAGCTGACAGACAACTTGAAGAGTGGGGAGAAAAATTAAAAGGAAGCCAGATACCATTCTGACAGGGAGAAGCAGTGCCACTCAATCATTCTCTCTTTCATTAAACATGTATTTATCGAGCACCTACTATATGCCATGGGCTAGAGATACATCTGCAAATGGAACAGGCCTGTTCCTGCTCCTGTGGCTTTTACAGTTTAGTGGGGAAGATGGACATTAAGAAAATAATCACACCAAATACCTATGTAATTTCGGTTGGGCCTCATGCAATGGAGAAAAAGCACCACCAGGCTCTATGAATGTGCCCTCGGGGACACCAACTTTGTCTGCAGGTCAAGGAAGGCCTCTCAGAGGACAGGCGTTTAAGTGGAACCCAAAGGAAGGATGCACAGAAGTAGCCAGGTGACGCGCAAGGGAAGAGCCATGGAGGCCAGAACTGCAGAGGGAGCTGAGGAGCCCTCAGCCCCCCAGAAGAAAAAGGACATGAGATGCAGTGAGAAAGGTGGGGTCACACAAGTCAAACTCTTGGAACGCAGTTTTGTTCAAAGTTCAGTGAGTGGAGTGACATGATCTGGTTCACGTTTCCAAAAAGATCACGATGGCCAAGGAACCACTGTCCATGCCCAATGGCTCTCGTTGTCCTGGAAGCCAAGAAACATGATCTGAAAAGTACCAACCTGGGGAATTATGATCACGGTCTTCAGTCCCCTCAGTGCTTGACTTCTGTGACGAGAGGTGCTTTCGGACATTTTGCTGAGAATCCTGGGCATAGCAGACATTATAGAGTGTGGAAGAAAGAGACAGGAGTCTGGGGCAGCAGGAATGTGTCATCTAGCAGGGAGATAAAGCACACCCAGCCAAGTAGCAAAGCCCCAGATGGGGTAGTCAGGGAAGAATTGACACATTCTCTTCCGCGGGGGTCCAGCGGCATCAAGGGGCCACTGCCCATTCATGATTTCCTTCTATCAGCCAAACACCGCCTTCTGCCAGGCAATCCATACTCCACCACGAAAGATTAAAAGAAGATAAGACTGTCCTATGGCGTCTTAGTCAAATAACGAAGCATGACAACTGTCAGGACACTTTTTTCCCCTGAGGTCTGTGAACATATCCTTCTTGAGGCAAAGGAGAACAAGCAAAGCCAAGCCATGTGCAAACCTCTGGGCACACTCATCTGGAAATGTCACAGGGGACCAGGATCCTTGAATCCTCCTCCTGCCAGAGAAGTCTTCCAGAAGGACATTGTTCTCCAGTGCCTTTTGTGCTGTGGTATTTTCACAGGAAAGGGAAGTGGGGCCTCTGCCTGAATTGGCTACATGGCCCAGGTCCCCCCAAAGTTAACATAACGCATGTATCCTGCCTTGGCTTTCTTTACAAATATGGGGCTGGGGGGGCAGTCCTGTGTGATTTATTAATCCTGCTTCCACCCTTCATCTAATGCATGAAGAAATGAAGAAAACGTATACTCAGCTGAAAAGGAAAGAGAAAAGAAGGGAATAAGAGGCAGCCCCCCCACCCAGGCCAAAACTTGAAAAAATAGGCAATTTTCCCAAAAAGTCATTGCATAGGTTAAAATCACCCCAGGGAATGTTTAACTTGCTCCTTGGTCATTTATTTGAGCTCTAGGCCACTCCTGGGCTGTGGTGCTTAATGGAAAGAGTATTTACCTTAGCAACCACAGCAAGCCAGGGATCCAGCAGGCATGCTGGGAGGACACAAAATACCTTCACGGAGGAGGCCATCAGCTAAGAAAATGTCAGGCTCTGCATTTGGGGATGCCATCAAGGGATCTTTTAAAAATATTTTTCTGTTAATGATGGCTGAGGGTGGAGAAAGAGAAAGAAAAGGCACACTCAAGTTTCCCTTCTATTTTTCACCACCACCCTCACTTCCCCCTCCTCCTCCTCCCCCTCCCCTCCATTAAACAGTATGCAAGCAGGTAAGGCAGATTGGGTAAAAAGGGGTCATTTGGGAAAGGGAGTTCAGAAAGCAATGCCTTTCTTGCTGCTATCTTGCTGCCAACAGTCACCAACATGCACATACGAAGCTCCTGTTAAAATCTCACAGGTCGTTTCCCTCACCAGCCTAAGGGTAAAAGGTATCCATGTGTATGCTCTTGTAAGTCCCCATATCCAGTCCTCTGATCCCCACATGTAAACGGATGACACTTCACTTGCCTGTGTCTAATATCAGGCCCACAGCCCACAGACACATACATACAACACACACACCGGACAGCCCTCTTACTTTCAGGAGCATGAGAAGGAATCTAATGTTTAGTTGCAGCCAGTTGGACCAGATGACACAGCTGGCCTGGAGTGTTAGGGCTCAACCACAAAAAGAGAAGCAATGGACATCTGTACCTTCCTGAGAGCTCCAGTGAGCTCTCTGCCTGGTGCCTTAGCAGAAAACCAAAGGCTGAGTCCTCCAGCTTTTCCTGGGGAGGTTTTGTAACCAATAGGGGAAAGGGGATGGAGAGAATAGTGGGGGATGAGAGGGAATGGTAGGTGGGGAGGGAAAGGTGTAAAAGCACAGAGGGCAGCTACCATCTGCAAATCTTACTGCAAGCTCTGGGAAGGAGGATCAGTTCAAGCCAGCACCTCACTCTCCACCCAGCTATCTCACCTGAAACATCGCCATTTCACATGCAGTGTTCAGCCTCATATCCAGTTCAGTGTTGGCAACAGAGTAGACATCTGTGCTCTAGGACTGGATTAGCAAATACAGTCTCTGTGTTTGTTAAGAAAGTGTAAGATGCAATAACCAAAAATGCAGTGTCTTAACACCTCAGGAGTTTATTTCTTGCTTGTGTAAGCTCTTGGGAGGGTGCTCTGGCTGTGAGCAGCTCTCTCCCACACAGTCTTTCAAGGGCCCAGGCTCCTTCTGTCCTGTGGCTCTGACATGCTCTGAAGTGTCAGTCCCCTAGGGTTGGTGAAAGAGGAAAAGAAAATGGGATAGTCATCGCCTGGAAGGGGCACAGTACACTCCTATGCTCCCAGGAAAAATCTTGGCTTGCATATGATGAGTTCAGCTCATTTTACTTCTAGTTTCTAGTTTTTAAGGTTGAGTAGGTGATCAAGGAAGAGGAAGACTAAGTATAAGTCACTTACCTTCCTTTGATTTGATTTGATTTAATTGGCTGGTTAGTACGTAAGTGGTATCCCAGTTGCCCACCCCACCCCAGGCTTCACTAAGTATGAAGATCTTCATACTCCACTATCAGAAAAGGGTTTCGTCCAAGTGTATCACTGCCTGCTGGGTGCTGTTTCACCTGGTCCTGGCTATTTTATTAGCCCCCTCTCCTGCCTCCTCCTCCCCCACCATAATTCAGCCCACGCACCAGCCATGTCCAGCTCCTTCTGCTCCCCGAGCCCGCCATGCTCTGTAATGCCTTTCCACCTTGCATACTCTTCCTTCTGCATACAATGCCCTTTCCTCTCTGCTGTGCCTGGCAAACTTCCACACCCCATTCAAGGTGCAGCTCAAATGTCCCCTGTTCCCTCCTTTCTCATCCCATAACCAGTGGAGCAAACATCCATTAAAGCACATTGCTCTGTGTCAGGTGTGTCTGTCTTCAATTAGACTAGCAGTTCTCAACCGGAGGTGATTTTGCCCCCCAGGGGACAGTGTCTGGAGACATTTTTTATTGTCACAACTGAGGGTGAAGTGGGGGGAGGGGGCGCTACTGGCATCTAGTCGGTAGAGGCCAGGAATGTTGCTAAACATCCTACAATACCCAGGACAGCCACTGACAACAAAGAATTTTCCAGGCCAAAATGTCAATAGTACGGAGGTTGAGAAATCCTGAATTAGATGGTGAGTTCCTCAGGGTGAAGGCATTCCATATCTTTGGAATCACCTTCACAACGTCACAATGCTACATAGCACATAGTAGGCTCACTATAATAAATGTTAAATGGAAGTAGAAACAGATACATGGATCAACATCAGAGCAGACAGTGTAGGCTGAAGAATAGCGAAGCTAAGCTTAACCCCTGAATTGTCCTTGGCATGTAAAGAATCTTCAAATCCGAAGCTCCTGTGGTCTGAGAACAACTGGCCAAACTGCAGGAGCTGCCAAAAAGAGACCCCAGGAGGACAAGAACTCTTCCTGGAGGTGACCTCTAAATTAGGCATTTAGCACAATACATAAGCCACTGTTCTAACATACAGTTCAAACTGATGTTTGGGGGGTGTTTTTTTTTTTTTACAACTCATATTCTGCTAATTGATCTATATAAATTATGCTTATCAATGTAAATAATTTGCTGGCTGAACTTGTTTGTTTTGCCTTATGCATCTTCACGCCCTTTAGTGTCTGGGAACCCTGAAGGACAAAGTGTTACATAAACTGGTTAAAAAGTGTAGGTTTAGCAACAACATATTTTTTAAACAAGACTTATTTAACTGTGGTTTGCCTGCTGCTTATTCAAGCAGGAACTAAGTAGGTGATTATGAGACCCAGCCTGATGTCACTCCCAGGGTATCCCCTCTCCCAGGCCCTGCAGAACCTCCAGTTAGGAAAGCAGTGACTGCAGTGCACACCTGCAGCACAGGGGTAATCCCCTCTCTCTCCCCTCCTTGTCCCACGGACCCCAGCTGTCCATCTTCTATGGCCAAATGGGCCAACTTCCACAGCTGAGCACAGGTTTCAGAGGGCAGCCCCTGCCCACTGGTTACTCCAGGACTGTGGCCCAGGAACTCTACAGACACAGACTCAGAGATCTGCAAAGCTCTCTCCCTGCGTGTGCCCAAAGTGCCACCAGGTCCAGTGAAATCTTTGGGCTTTTGACAAGCATGTTCAGCTGAGTTCAGTTCAAGCCAAGTCCAAGAGTTTTTATTGAACAAAAGCTCTGTGCCAGTCACTGTTCTAGGAGCTGTAGACTTAAAATAAAGAACAGAACTACTGGGCTTCCCTGGTGGCACAGTGGTTGAGGGTCCGCCTGCCGATGCAGGGGACACGGGTTCGTGGCCCGGTCCGGGAAGATTCCACATGCCGCGGAGTGGCTGGGCCCGTGAGCCATGGCCGCTGAGCCTGCGCGTCTGGAGCCTGTGCTCCGCAACGGGAGAGGCCACAACAGTGAGAGGCCCGTGTGCCGCAAAAAAAAAAAAAAAGAACAGAACTACTGGGGGGACACAGACATGCTGACAAACAATTGCAGGGCTGTGTGTAAGTGCAGTGAGAGCAGTAAGTGTGAAGGGCTAAGTGAACAGAGCATAGCCCTGGCCATGCCCATCAGAGGAGAAGATGTCGGCTAGCTGTAGGGGAGAAGGGGAGGGGAGGGCAGATACTGACCTACAGCCTTAACTAAGTCCCCAGGCTTAGGTTCCCGACAACTTTGATGACAGCCCTGCACACGGTCCTTGCCCTTGGACTTCAGGGGGAGCCAGCTTCCTTCATACAAACCCCAAAGATTCCATTTCACAGGAGGGGTGTGGGTAGATGGCTAAGTCAGGCCTATCAGGAGTTGAGCCCGCTGGGGCCTGGGGGTCTCATGCAGACTAAACATTTAAAACCCTGAACTCCCACAGATGTCAGTCTGGCTGGACGGCACAGTCGGACACCTCCAAAAGGCCGTCCACTCCCTGTCTGAGAATAAACAGGACCATGAACTGTTGGAATTTTTTCTTTTTTGGTGCGTGTGTGTGCGTGTATGTGTGTGTGTGTGTGTGTGTGTGTGTGTGTGGTTTTTTTCTTTAAGGAAAGAAAGAAAATGGCATTTCCTTAACCCAGAGGTCAGAGGCTCAGCCCTTCCCACCTCAGCCCACACACACACCAATTCCCTCAGCCCCACGAGTGACTGCAGGAGACAGACTTTCCCATGACTCTGTCCCTCCTCACTCGCACCCATCCAGATGTTATCAATGCCTCTGATCCTTCTCTTCCATGAAGACTGACCCTCACATGTCTGGCTGCCAGGACCTCCTCCCTCCAGGAATTATTATCTCAATGTTTCGGATTTGTTCAAAATCGCATAGCCTGAGTTACGAGCTGCAGTGGCCATCCTTGATTGTTCCTGGAGCCGTGGTCTGTCTCTTCAACATTACTCTGGGTGGGACAGCCCTGGGAAAGTGAGGGGCTCAAGGTTTCCATGTGAGGCTAAAAAAGTGGCCCCCTCAGTCCCTGCTGCAGCCTCCTTTTGCAGAGCTGCAGTTCCAGAGGAGACAGTGTGGCTTTTACACGGACTTTTCCATAAGACCACCCCAGTCCCAAATA